>NW_007578863.1:170044-181424 GCF_000690725.1 Stegastes partitus
CTTCATATTGCAGTGAAAAATGAGCCCACAGTGACAGGAGTGGAAAAAAAAACAAAAAACAGTTGGGGTTGAGAGGGTTAATTAAGAAACCAATAGAGGAGTCTGAACTATGCAGTTGCACTTTTTAATAATAATAAAAAAGCTTCTGAGTTTATGGAGGGTATAATACGTAGTAAACTAATAAAGCATTGATGTTGTGGTTGAGTTTAATTAACAGATGTGCAGCAAATCTGGATGAAACGGTGAGGAAAAAAAAAACAGGGAGAGGAGGAAATTAGTTTTATGATTTGTAACATCCTGCCGGAGCTTTTATTTGATGCTTAAGCATGCGTGACCCGACCCCTCACAGCAGGCTGTTAAATGGTGGTGACCTTAGAGCGAGAGCTACGGACCTCTGGTATCCCCGAAACACGCCGTCCTCGGCCCGCTTCAACCTGAACACATATGATCCTTCACCTCTCCGACATGGGACAGATAAATTAAGCAGCTGCTAAACTTGGCCCGACTGTGGCACACATTTGAGCTTGTTTATAAGCTTTAAGTGTGTGAGTGTGAGAAGGTCATCAAGCAGAATCATTAATTTACATAGTTTATATAAACACATGTGGCTGCAGATAGGTTTATGGAAAGAAAAGTGTTACGCGATTGATTAATAACATCCTCGTGTTGTAAAATTGCGGAATGAGGAAAGAATGCTGTCGACTTATTGGCGCAAAGCGGTGCTGTTCTTGCCGTGCACGTACCCCTGAGGATGTAGTTCTGGTAGTTCTGGTCGGCCTCAGCTCCCACTTTTATCAAACACGTCAGCCCTTCGGCCACCACGAACTCGTGCACCAGGTCCTTGTCATCCTGGAAAGAGGAAGAAAATCCATTATGGGTCATAAATATCCAGCATATAGAGCCAAAGACTGTATTTATTTTTTGTTATTGAAATTAGGGATTTTGTTTGGCCTTCCACTGAAACCTTTGAGCGCACGAATGTTTGCTACATATCATGCAGGGAAATAATAATCTGGAACCAGCTGTGGAACAGCGCACACAAGTTTTTCCACTACTTAATAAAGCTTTATGTGATAAATAATCAAATCAGTTGCAGAAACCTCCAAAGACTCAGTGCGAGTGAATTATATGTAGTTAAATTATTCATACCCGTGTCAAATTTTGATTTAAAGTGAATCTTTTTAGAACAATAGCTTTCCAGCTCTTTGAGGTTGAAGGCTTCCACTCCATCACTCTGGTCTTCCTCCACAGATTCTGGATGGGACTGACTTTGGCAGGGCCGCCCCCCCAAAAAAAGGTAGATATTGTTTTCCGTTAACCATTTTCCATGAAGCAAATGTCTTCTGCAGGCTGTAGAATCTTAACTTGTAACTTTCTCATGATGCCTTTTAGTTTGACCACTTGACTCACTGGCACTCTCAAAGCTTTACATTCCCACCCCTGTGTTTGACCGTGGGGATGCTGTTCTTGGGGGTTGAATGCGTCTCTTTTCTTTTGCCAAACGGAAACCACTTCCCTGTGTCCAAATGACCCCATTTTCATCCTCATTTGACCACAAAACTGATGACCAAAACTTTCTTGTTTGTCCAGGTGAGCTCTTCTGTGTCTGTCTTGAAAAAGTGGAGTCCTCGCTGGTGGAGACCAGCCGTGTTCGGTGGCTGCTGGAGGGTCAAATTGAGATGTCGGTACCATAATTACTCCAGTTCATTAGGATGGCCTTGGTGCCGATCCTTAGATTCTTCTTGGCGTCTCATGCTACCATTCTTGCCATTGCAGAGGTTAACTTTTGGCTTCCTCGGCGGCCCTTTGAGATTTTTTCCCAGTGTGGAACTCCTTGTACTTCTTGATGATGCTTAGCACTGTGGCCACTGGCACTTAAAAAAAAAAAACACTTGGATGTGGCTTCGTAGCCTTTTCCCATCTTGTGAAGAAGCCGCAATGTGCAAGACTTTCTCACTAATGGACTCTAACAGCACACTCACGAAGCTCTTTGGCTTTAGCAATGATTCCCACTTGACCAGTTAGAGAAGTACCGCATCACCTGCGTGTATTAGAACGCTCTTGAACACGGCAGAAATGGCCAGGACCTTTTAGAAAATGCAATGGGGATAATTTCAAATTGGACGTTGCATTTTTAGCAGTTAAAATGGTACAAAAAATGCAAGTACAATTCAAAGTGAAGATCTCTAACACAGTGTCTTACTTTCTTTTTCACTCGTTTGTTAGATTTTCAGCCAAAAAAACACTTAATGGTCAAATAAAAATTCACTTTAAATCAAAATTCTGCATGGGCATGAATACTTTTAGGCCTAACTGTATGTATTTGGCTTCTTACTGCAAGGCAACACCATGTTTACTGTATTACAAGGAATCAAAAACAATTAGTTGCAAAGGGAACATGTCCTCCAACTTCTTCACAACCCCTCCAAACAAAATCATCAGCTGAATAAAACTTATTTTCCATTTTTCATATTCAGTCACAGCTGACGCAGCGAACAATGTAATCCGCCTGCAGCTTGTTCAGCTGGAGTGCTGTTGCTTCAACTTCACCCTACATTTTGCCCTTGATGACAAAACCACCTGCATCCCTCACACCTGTCGCTGACTCTGTAATTTAAGGCCAAGCATTAGGCTTTCTTGCAGGATTTACCATTTTCTGATACACTCTACTGTTCAGATGGGAAGGAGAGGAAGGCAGCAATAAACACTGTGGGGTGGTCAGGGCTTCTTTCTCTCCCAGGAGGAAGTCTAAGTGCTTCCAGAACATCTTTACCATAGATCTGTGATGGAGACTCCAGCCACTTGGCAGTGAGTCTGAATATACAGGAGTGAACTGAAGAAACAGAACGAGCAGGAGTTTTTGGAACTTGTCGTAAAATGTACACACTGATATCAAGCCATATTCTCTACGACTGACACTTTACAGAGCCGCTCACGGTGTAAAAAAAAAAGTGAGGTATTGTAATTTGTTCTGGGCCTGCATCAATGTCTGCTGCTCTCTTTTCCATTTAACTGTCAGTTAACCCTCCCCCTCCGCGACCGACTGCCCGCTAGCCCAGCCCAGTGTGTGAAGTATGACCAGACCTGAACACTGCACAGCTGCCACGAAGGCAGACTCTCAGCAGCACAACTCTGCCTCAGGAAAACACCGCCGTGTCCGAGTGTGACTATGCACGGATGAATGTGCGACATATTTGTCTTTGCATGTTCCTGGGCGGTCGAAGCCCAGAAAAAAAAAGGAAAGGCAAGAGGTGCTTCATTACAACTTCTGCATTTTTGAAACAATGCCTAGAAGATTATAAACAGTTTCAAGAAAGACGTTCTCAAAAAGACGGCACGAGCAGAAATCGATAAATAATTACCTGAAAAATCTGCTTGAGGGAAAAGAGGGCTCTCCGCAGCTCCCGTCCTGTTGAGTTGTAGAGTTTTTCTGTAAGAAAAAAGAACAGGAATGAGTGGAAAAATCAGCTGACATTGACACAATGTGGTATCTGATGTTGCTAAAGTTCCAGGAGGACTTCTGTTAAAATTGAAAACAGCTAAACATCACACAACTTGCATCATATATGATGTTTCCATGAGCTACAAATGTCTAAAAAATCCCCTCCTCGTGTCTACGTAACGCACATATCATTGAAAGCAATTATCCCAAGTGGCTAAACACGCAAACTATCCGACACAAGAGGAACAGTGAGAGCGAAAGAACAGTCGGAGCAACTTCTGTGGACATCTGTGGAGAGTTAGGGGACAGGGGATGTTTCCTGCTAACAAAGCCTAATCTGTAGTTCACATAATACAAGGTTATGGTGGAAAGCCAAAATGCCACCACAATGGCCAAGAAACAATGCACGCATTAATCAGTTATGGAAACTCAGCAGAGTAGTAAAGGAGAGACGTGATGGATGACACATGCTCGTGATGAAGGCGTACATTTCCTGCAACAATCCTTCACCCCGTGTGTGTGCAGTCCGCCGAGTCTGCCAGGGAGTGGCAGCGTTGAGCACAGACCTGGTCGCTCACTCATCACTGCTGTGTGAACTCTCTCTGACTCAGCAAAACCTGGCCGTGCTGCTGCAGATACAGCAACACAGCAGCACAGGACAGCACAATGCAGAGCAGAGCAGTGCAGTGCAGCTCAGGACTCACTTTCTCAGCCTCGTGCAATGTGCAAGGACACTTTCTACCATATCTGACGGATACTTTCTAGCTCGAAGGCATGGTGGTATGTTTTAGTCATCAAAGATCTAACGAGAAGATTGGCATGTACACAAAAAGGCAGCTTGTTTCCCTTTGCTCTCGCACACACCCCTTACACAAAGACATGTGCAGCACTGAGTGAGATTCCCCAAACATGAAACCATGAGAAAAAAAAATGAGCAGACTCAACAGAAGTATCGTGTGCAATATCGTGTAAATGTCAAACTATTCAAGCTCAAATCACGAGAAGAGTTCATGAGCCTTATGGGACACTTAAAAACAAATAGATTCAAAGCAATATTGAAAGCATAATTGTACTAATACGGTTATAAAATGAGCAGAACTTTCTCAGTTTTGCACCTATAAGCTGTGTCTATTTGCATGTCTGCATCATGGAAAAGAACAATTTGTTTGTGATTCTTCACAAAAGGTGGAAAAGGACACAGCAAGATCGAAGCCCAACTAAAAATCAGAAGAAACACTGTTCCAGCAGAAATCAGGAGGTACAGGACGAATCATAGTACCACTAATCAGAACTTCAGTGGCCGTCTTCCTAAAAATGGTGCCATGGACAGACTTGGGCAATCCAGCTCTGACAAATAGATGGGCAAGTGCTTCAGACTTGGCACAGAAGTTATCAATGGAAATCACTGCGATAACTCGGACAGTGTGAAGGACACTATATATCATCAGTCCCTATGGATGGTGTCTAAGATACCCCTGCTTGTTGAGGGGAACAAAAGCACCAGATGAAACTTTGCTAAAGAACATGCAAAGAAGCCTAATAAATATTAGGAGCACATTTTTAGAATTCGTTTGGCTCAGATGAGGTGAAGCCTGTTTGTTGTGAACCCGTCCCCGACTACCACAGTGAATGCATGATCCCAATGGTGACGCATAGAGGTGGTAGTGTGATTATATGAGGCCGCATGATTGCAAACGCTGCTGGGAAGATGGAATTTATAGATGGTATCACGGATGCCTGCGGAGATACCAAAATACTGGCTGACAAGATGCCTCCCAGTCAGCAGAATCCCGGCAGAGGAAGAATATTTCAGCATGATAGTGATCAAAAGCACGCTGCCAAAATCAAACAAGAGCTTCCGAAGAAAAGAAAAAAAAAGTGAAAAGCCATGACCTGGCCAAATATGTCGCCTGACTTGAATCCAAAAGAACACCTTTTGGGTATCCTAAAGAGAAAGGTAGAGCAACACAATCCCTTCAGCAAAAAGCAGCTGGAAAAAAAAAACTGTCTCTGAGGAATGGCAGACGACCTATCATAAATCAGAAATTTAGTGTTCTCCATAGCGAGAAGGACCGAGTCTGTCATCAAGGGTTCCAACTCTGGAGTGGACTCGCTTCTGATGTACACCCTACATATGGCCTTGAAGGTATCCTTAAGCACACAACCTCCAAGACTTGCCTCGGAATCCGTTGTGTGAGAAACGCACACTGGTGAGCGTATACACTTGGGATACACAGCAAGAGGCTCCTATTCAGTGTTGTTGTTGGCCTCCTCAGCTGTGGAGTAAATCCCTTCAGCTGATGAACTGAGACAGAAACAGGGTGTGCGTTGCCTGCCAGTTCTGTGGGCACACAAAGGCTACTTCAAGACACCGGACCAGACAGCGAGCAGTCGACGTCTGAAGTCTCTGGGTGGCTTTTCGGTGACACACAACATTTTCACAACACGCATAAAACTTCCCACGCAGGCCCACCGAGACAACAAACACGCAGCATCACATAATCTAACCCCCTCTGGGAAAAGCCTAATACAGAGAAAACATGCAAACAAGGTATAGTTTATACAGAAACTAAATAAATTACAGATATACCTCAGTTCGTACATCTGTTTCGGTTGGGGTAAATGTAAGTCAGACTTTGGTCTAAATTACATTCCTGGTTTGAAACTTGCTGCCATGTTCCAGGACATGTTATTACAGGAAAAGGTTGTCTACAGTAACTCTACACACTTCATATTATTGGTGTAATCCACTCTTCTCCAGACAGACATGACACTGGATATGCAGTTGTAATGAAGACAGCCAGTGGTTAAAACACTGATTTGACGACGTCGTACACTGAAATCGTACACCTCAAAATCCCGTTCCAGTGGAGTTTCTTATCTTAAAAAAAATGCCTCGTTTCTAATTTATGCCTTTGGTGGTATTTGGTATGAGCAAAGCAGAGCAGAGCCTTATATGTTTTCACCGCCGTACATGGCCCTGACGCCTGATGGGTAGGTCAGCGCTGGACTTCTACGGAAGAGTCCCAGGCAAGTCAGTGGCAACAACATCCACAAGCAATAAATCTCTACAATTCCAGAGGTATTAAGAGGGGAAGCTGTGTGATGCTGGCAATTTATGTCTTTATAAATAACAGGAAGGAAATGTGACTGGGTCTTTTCAGTTTGGACGCTCCGGGAGTGGAACTCCAGCCTAAACAAGTCAGGGTTGCCAAACCGTCTCAACGGAGTTTCTTTTATTATGTTTATTCTGTTTAATCATGAACATCATTGTGCAGGTATTTTTCCTGCACAGAAGAATTGTTGGCTCCTTCTGAACCAAACACTAAAGGAAACAAGATGATAAGAATAAAAACAGCGATACAATTTTAGTAGCCAGTTTTGTTGATAGGGATTTAATTAACACATAAATAATGGAGATTTTTGTTATCGTTGGGCATCGTCGCTGTACAGAGATGCATTCAAAACCAGGAAAAACCCTGTTGTGGTAAAGCACCTTGTAGCTATATTGACAATAGGGGTTTATTAACAATTAAACCATTGATCAAACCTCTAAAAACTCCCCTCTTTGTATCAATGGTACAATTTTTCAGAGAAAATAATCCCTTCATGTCTGTCTTTCCATTCATTCCTTCCAACCCACTGCAGCCTGAGCACACCAGCTTTCCTATCACTCAACACAGTAAAACTACTCTTGCTACACAATGGCAAGTTGTACTACTAGAAATCTGAATCCATGTTATTGAGATATTATTCAGGGTTGACATGCTCAGCCATAGAGTTGTCCTCTTATTTTGCAGTGTATAATAAAAACCATATGGACATGTTCACAAGGTGAAAACATACAACTAGATTTTCACCACAGGGAGCCTTTAATATTAATTCCATATCATTAGGGGCACAGTTTTATGGCCATAAAATGTATAAAATCAAAATGGTACCATATAGATAATAACAGCCTGAGCTTTATGCCACTCATTTGGCCATTAGGTCTGCGGTTGAGTAGACATCATGTAGAACAACTATCAAAGCTTTTTAACTACAAGCTTTTTAACTACTGCTCTCTTGGCTACGGGTCAAGGTAAAGTCATATCCATTGCCCTGTATCTCAGGGAGATGACTCAGAGTTTAGATTAGCGATCTATAAACAGAGAAACTCTCTGATCACCGGAGCGGAAGAACAGCGGGAGATAACTCTGGGTTACTCATCACACCTTTACCATACAAAGCACGCTTGATTTGTGGTCCTCCTGAATCACTGCGCTCTTAGTCTTAACTGCACTTCCACATGGACGCTGAACGTTAATCAGTCAACAGATGAATTACACCCAATACTGCTGAACACCCGGCGACGGTTCTGCCCAGATCACAGCGCAGCGTTACGGCAGTGATGCATCAGCACTGGGCTTGAATAAATCCCAGCGGCATGTCGTATGTGTCGATCAGCATTAGCGAGACAGAAAAAATTCTTCCGCACGCAGCTCTACAGCCATTTGCAAAAAAGCCTCGCGCTCGTCTACTTAGCCCTGTAGTTTGGACCCCAATAAAACTGTCAGAAAGTTATTCCTGCCCAACACTAAATGAAGCCCATCTGCAGGAACAGACAGTTCCTTCGCTGTCCCTGTCCACAGTCCACACACACCGATGCACCTCCCAGAGGCCCATCTCTAATGAGAAATAGCTCAGTGGAGATTAGTTCCATACCATTTGGCACAGATATGCACTGAAAAGTATGGGCCCTCTGCATTTCCCCCATTCAGGCAAGAACCTGGGAACTCGTTTATTCACAGGAAATGTTTGTGAGCTTCAACTCAAAGCAAGTTCATGTAAAGCCCACCTGAAACTTCAAGCTCAGTAGGTCACTACATTTGCAATGGATTTGGTATTGGGCCTGATTAAATGTACTAAAGGAACATGCACTGTGGGCACTAGGGCTGCGATTAGCAGTTATTTTCATGGTTGATTATTCTGCTGATTATTTACTTGAATGTTTGGATTTGCTGGTTGATCTCAAAAATGTCAAACAATTTCGAAAAATGTTCATCAGTGTTTCCCAAAGCCTGAGATGACTTACTTATTGTCTTGTTTTGTCCACAAGTCAAAGATTTTTCATTTTACTGTCACAGAGGAGCAAAGAAACCAGAAAAAAATCACATTTAAGAAGCTGGAATCAGAGCATTTAGACTTTTTTTCATTTAAAAAATCCATCCATCCATCCATTATCTATACACCGCTTAATCCTCACTAGGGTCATGGGGGGCTGGAGTCTATCCCAGCTGACTCAGGGTGAAGGCAGGTTCACCTGGACAGGTCTATCTACCAGTCTATCACAGGGCTACACTTAGAGACAGACAACCAAGCACACTCACATTCACACCTACGGACAATTTAGAATCACCAATTAACCTCAACATGTTTTTGGACTGTGTGGGAGGAAGCCGGAGAACCCACGCTGCATGGGGAGAACATGGAGACTCCACGCAGAAAGATTCCGGTGCCCCCACCAGGACGCGAATCGGCAACCTTCTTGTGGCGAGGCAACAGTGCTACCCGACTGCGCCACCTTGCAGCCCCATTAAAAAAATGATTTAAAAAATAAATAAATAAATGTTAATGATTATTGGTTAGTGGCCTTTATATTGAAAATGTTTTAACCGATACGGTAGAAGACGACGACAAAGTGCATGCATGTCAAAAATAAGTACTGTAGATGACATGATAGATGAGACCTGGTTGTGCCACCTGATGGAGTCTAATAAGTGTTCAACACTGCATTGACCCACGGAGGCAGTTACTACGACTTCTGTGTTCTGTGTTGCAAGCAGGAAGCATTGTGGCTCATAAAGTGCCACCATGAGAAGGTCTTCCGTGATGCTTAATGCCTACTGTCCACAGCTCTTATTATGAAAGCAAGCTGTGTGTGATAAGACTGTGCCTTTGGATGTAATTTGCCAGATCTGTTTGTGTCACATGACTGCATTTGAAAGAGCAATATCAGTTTGTTTGGTACTATCGATTCATTGCTAATTGTTTGACAGAAGGCTGTTAGTCATGGGTTAAGAAACTGTTTAAAATTTGCACTCCAAATTCAGTTTTGACAGCATTTCAGCCATAGTACAACTACAGCAACAATACAACAGCTGAGTAGCTCTCCACTGCCTGACCTTTGGATTAAAGCTGGGGTAGACTATTTCTGGGCAGCACTGAGCAAAACTTCAATGCTAACCTTTCAGCATATTGAAGTTGGAAACTAGACTTCTGCCTCTTTTCCTCATTTTGTTTTCAGACTTTGGAAGATCTAGCCCGTGAAAGGAGAACATAACGCATAACATGAAACAGCACTTAATCCGATCATGTTGCTTATTACTTTTTGCACCGCAAAACAAGACAGGCATAAAACTAAAACAATGCATGAGTGCATCTAAGGACGAGCAACGCATTCTTCCTGTCATGTTAACACTCACCTCAGGCTTCCACTGACAAGTACCTGACAGTGAAATGACTCAATGGAGTGAAAGTGTTTCTTTGATGCCTCATATGGATTTACCACAGAGGGCAGCTGTTTTCCTCTCTTAAATCGCAACACACAGTCACGTTTTCTTAGCTGAAATAGCTACAGGGTTGTAATGGATTCGTAATTATAACAATCATAAAAGTAATGGCGGAATTTCTATAATCACCAGGAATGCGCTCAACTATCCAGAGCAGACGAGTCGGGGGGGAAAAAAACTGCTGCGGTGGGCTGATATATTCAGACAAGCCAGGACTTCATAGAAAGTCATACGACTGCTGAGAAGACAATTTTTAAAACGCCAATCTGTCCTGTGCTGCTTCAAACACCCTCTGATTCCATGTCAGTGCCAGGACATTCCAGTAACACTGTTTTGTATGAGTCATAGGTCACTTTTTTATTTATCTCCGTACGCCAATCTCAACTTAAAAACCAGTCCCCACCACTTATTGCTGGACAGCTAACAAATTTGTTTGCCAATAAAGCCATTAGCGTCGCTCTTTTTCCGTCCACAGTAGTAACCTCTAACATGTTCACTTTTACTCATGTGTTCACATGTCATTATTTCCAGAAAGTGCCATAAAATGAGAGGGATGACTACTGCTGCTCATGCATCGCGCAGCAGGCGGAACACATAAACCACATCCAAAGAGCAGCCAGGAAACCCACAAAGACCCCACTGGGCAGGACAACCCCACAAACACTGGTGTAAATTAAACCGTGTTTGCTTTCAGGAGTGGATGTGTCACACTAGAGAGTTGAGGAGGCGGATTCTTAACATTGTATTGGTATATAAAATTTTTATAAATCTTCCCTCGTCGCATTCTGTTACACCCAGAACAACAGAAAACTAAAGTAGGTCATCAGAATGCAAGGTCATCAGTCTGTCGTCACCCACTTCCACTTCCACCACTCGATTTATGTGCGCTGTGTTGCCACTGTGGTTACAATTAGGAAGTTTACATCAGTAAAAAACAAAAACATTGAGTTTGAGTGGAGGTAGGGAACAGAAAAGCAGCTGGTTAGAGTTTAAGCTTCACTTAATGTCATGATACCTCCAATAAAGCAGCTCTGACTCCGTGGAGGAGGCTTTAAATAGAACAGAATGGGGAGCGATGACAATAAACTTCCCTCTCAAGAGGAAAGTTCAGATTTAGTAGATTCTGGTTTAAATGCACGGTTTACAAAATCGAAATAAATGTTCGCCAGATTAACCCTTTGGATCCCAAAGCTTGTCACTGACAAAACTGCATCATTTATCAGAGGCAGTAACTGCTAAAAACAGAAAGAATCATTGGATTGTCAACTCTCTGACGGTCCTTGAACTAATCATTTATGACGTGCCGTTTCATTGGAAATCAAAGCTTAAAATCGTGATATTTCACCAAAATCATTTTATTTTGCATGCTTCATTTTACCAAAAAGGA
>NW_007578863.1:181915-183391 GCF_000690725.1 Stegastes partitus
CAGTCCAGATAGGTGTATCCTGGTAAAGACAAACAACTAAAAAGCTATAATCTACATTAACCAAATCCCAGAAGATGTGCTGTGTTTATGTGCAGTCTTGCAGGAATAAAGGTCAGTTTGTGCTGCAAAGTTCTGGTCTGGTCAAAGCTGGACTCTAAGTCACAAGACAGTGCCCTGCCCATGTCTGGATTTAGCCCTGTCCCAGAGAGTCAGGAGCCGGTTCCACTGGTCAGCAAAGGCCGCAGACTCTGTGAGAGGTGAAAGCTGAGGTCAGGCAAACTGTAGCCATCTGGGAGAGCACGGTCTCGTGTGTGCCAGAAGTGCCACATCACTGCCTGTCATGTATAAGGATAAAGGGAGGCCATCTTTCATGTTTATCCCCTGGTATTTTCATGAGAAACCCTTGAGTTTACAGTAATGGCCCTCTGTAGTCACGAAAGACAACAGAACAACAACATCAACACCGCTTCCTACTCACTTTTTCCTTTTCTTCCTTTCTCGCTCTGTAAGAGAAACCTTGTGTTCCAACATTTATGAAGAGAAAACACAAGCAATTAAGGTGGAAGACCTCCCAACAAGTGCAACATACTGCTTTGTAAACCGGGGTTGTTTCTCCTCTTTGTATCCCCACAAGGTGAATGATGGCTCAATAAACGCAGATTACAGCACTCAGGTGGAAATCATTAGGTAAGAACGCAGGTAAAAATGAAATTTCAACATGTTTTGGATTTCGAGTGCAACCGAAACAGTGGATCAAGAAAATTAGACGGAAAATGTCCGTGCATGTGTGAACATTAACATGCAGACATTTACAGGCAGTTTACAAAGTGTGCAGAGGAATAAAGACATTAATTAATTTGTTCCTGTTTCCTGGAGTTTATTCAAAACGCTTTGGAAGTTGTGATAGAAGACATATGGAGATGATGGTTTAGATTAGAGCAAACCGAGTCGGGCCACACAGACTGAAGAAGCCTGTGTCACTGGCAGCGAGCCTCACAGGAAGGCAGGCGTGGACCCACGGGGTGTGAAAGTCTCCGAGCAGCCAAACGGGTTAGGCATGGAACCAGATCAAAATCATCAAAACATCCTATAAATATGGGCTTAATCTACTGCTGAGAAAAGAGCTGACATGCAGTGCAGGATTGGAAGTCAAATGGGTGTTGTTCTTGTTTATGTTTTGTTGTCATTAGGGTGTTTTCCACTGCTGGAGCTTGTGGGCTGTTTGAAGGCAGCTCGAACCTTTGAGGACGTTTCAACCGTAGGAACCGCCCCTTTAGTGGGTCTTGACACTGATTGGTTTAACTCAGAGAATGCGCAATTCTTTGTCGAGTAGCAGTCTCCTTTCTAACATCACCATCAACACGGTAATATTTGTCATAAAGCCCAACATTACAAACCCTCTATTGTACTATTTCCTACGCACTCATAGAACTGTATTTACAACCAGTAGCTACTATTTGTTTATTATTTGTTTGA
>NW_007578863.1:183781-242291 GCF_000690725.1 Stegastes partitus
GCCCAACATTACAAACCCTCTATTGTACTATTTCCTACGCACTCATAGAACTGTATTTACAACCAGTAGCTACTATTTGTTTATTATTTGTTTGATGCATTTGGATTTGATTAGCCCTTAATGCAGTGCAGGCCTGGTTGCCTTCCATGCATTTCCAGAGCTGACTTGTTTTCTTGATTTAATGTGCATTAATGTAACATCACTCCTTTATTTGTAGTTGAGTTCAAATAAGTAAATAAACCTTTTTCTTAATTAAAAAAAAAGACCATTAAAATGATCAATTATTACTGACAGACTGAAATGAAATGACACATTTAATTGTAATACGTTTTCCAAGCATGTTGCCAAATCCTAAGCTCCTGTAAACGTTTCAATGCTTCAACTTGCACATGCCCCGAGTTGCTGCAGTAGAAAGTCAATTACAATCTAAAGAGTTTCCTCAAACAAAAAAAAAAGGCTCACAATAAATTATGTTTGGGGTCTGGACACGTGTTCTTTCAGGGGTGATAATGAGAGTGTTTGGAACATGCAAATAAACCATGCTGATCCATTGTAAAGTGACTTCCTTCACAGACGTTGTACCTGGGCTTCCTCTGCACATTGTGCAAAGGGCACAGTACCTACAGTCTCCTGGGAGCAGTGAGGAGATCAGGTTTCTGGGCTGCGACACTCGATCCTGACAGAGGCATTTGATACCAAGGCATACCACAGCCAAGTTCCAGTAAACACAAAACCTGGACCTCGGAGCTCAACGGCACTCATTGTCCCTCAATGGAAATGGGGGAAATTGAATTGTTGTGTTTATTGACGTGTTTACACAAGGCTTTGAGTGAAAGTTTATGTTTTCATCGGTCACAGTAATTCTTCTGGAAGGCAGCAGTTTGTCTAGCTTGAAGCAAAAAAATCCTACTGTTTTAGCGTCATATACCCCTTCATTAATCTTTGGTTGTTGCTCTGCAGAGCACTTAAAGGCAGGCTAATTATCTCTGGGGGAAGTCTCTTCAATAAACTGTATGCTAACTACCCATCAAGATGCTATCTGACGCTGTCAAAGAGAAACAGAAGAGGAAAGCAAGGGTGGAATCTGCAGAATTCCAGACGAGGAGAGAGACATGACAGCAAGGCCAATGTGAGGACAGACAAATCTTTCATTAGTGCCTGCCTGTTTAATGAATCATTCCTTAGCTACCAGGTGGAGTGACCCTCACAACACCCCTTAGTAAATACCCCCCTTTTCTGCCCTCTTTTTTTTTTGTGTAGCCCACCCTTTCACCTCCTCAGCAGGGTTTCCCCTCACTCACCACCACTGACACAGATACGTAGTGGAGCGGAGAGCGGAGTAAAAGCATGCATCCATTCAGGGAGACCAGACAAAAGCCTGACACAGATATAAACTAGGGGGGATCAACAATTGCAGAGCCTGTTTAGGGGGTTGGTGACAAGGCCAGGCTGTTGTACTGTTAAAGCAAGTTACTATAAAGTAACCGCCGGCGACAGTGAAGCTGTTCATTAGCATGATTTCTGGGACTGAATGCTCCCGTAATGATCTCTGTGTAGAAAGTTGGAAGGAAGTTGGATCGAGGCCGTTCCCCATGTGTTGCTTGGCAGCTGCTTCGGCCAAACAGCTTTTCTTACTGCAGTAAAAAAAGTGCATATAGATGCAGCACCAGATGCTTAAAGAGTAAGATTTAAAATCGCAGGCCATATATTCCTCTCCTATCACATATGTGCACATATGCTATAGTTCTTTTTTTATCTTAGGATTTTTATCTTTTTATCCATAAAAGACAGGTCCACAAAGCCAAGTGCTTTTCTCAATTTAGACTTTATGATCCTTAAAATCAAAAACGTTTCATTTCATGTACTGCAATTAAATGAGAATTTAAAATTTTTTTTTTTTTTCTTCTTCTTCTCTTCCGAAAGTTAAGTTGGAAAATATTCTCAACAATGACCTCAGTGACTCTCCCCTAACCTACTTTACTCCCCTCTTCCTCTCTCGGTCCTCTTGGCCTCGCCGCCCCTCACTTTCTCTCTGCTCCCTCCTATTCTTAACAACCTGACACGTGGGGAAATACACCAGTGCAAACTCTGTCCAATAAACACAGTTGTGCTGAGACCACATCTATTTCAGACTCTGCTCTAGGAATAGGAAGCGAAGCGATGTGGAGGCAAACACATGTGTCACAGTACACCATCTCATTTCCATACTGGCCACCCCATGACTGACTGAACTTAATGGAAAGGAGATGTCAAAACACCTGGTTTCTGCACAAACGGGATTCATTGCGGTTTCCCTCCAATTCCTTTTCTTTCTTTTTTTTTTTTTCTACTATTCCTGCCAGGGTGAAATGTGGTTCCTCTTGTCTTCTCAGTGAAGAAGAAGAGGACTTTTTGCACCTGTCTGTCAGCAACTTGGGTATAGACACAATCTGGTTAAGTTGACATCCAGTCTAATGAGAGCAGCCCCTTGTCATCAGTGTCGTTTTCAGTCCTAATGACCCTGAGTAATGACTTCCACTAGTCAGAGACAGATGGAAACTCAAATGTTTGACAGCAAAGAGGGAGAACTCTGATATTTAAAATGTAGAAAGCATTCTAAGTTGGGGGGAAAAAAAGGCATCCCTAAACCTTTTTTTTTTAAAAATTAAAATAAACACGTAAGTCTTCCTTTACATCTTGAGAGTCAGCAGGACTCCGTGGATGTCTCCCTTCGTGTTGGAGAGAAGTTGCTGCTCAAGCAAAAAGGCTGTAGGTATCTTGGGATTTTTGCTCATGAGTAACAGGAAAATGCAGCATGAGATGGACGGACAGGTTGGTGCAGCATCAGCAGTAACATGGGAATTGTCGATTTACCGGTCAATCTAACCTTGACCAATCGACATGAGCTCTGGGTAGTGAAAGATTGGAATTATGGATACAAAAGGCCAAAATGAGTTTCTTCAGTAGGGTGGCTGGGCTCAGCATTAACCCTTGATTAGTCCCATGCAGACGTCCACACAGACAGCTGGGGATGCCACAGAGGCTAAGTTGTTCCTAGTATATTACTTCTCCAGGCCACAAATTGTGCGTTACATGGACACTTGTGTACTTTTGCAGACTCTCACATACTGCAGAAACTAAAACACTGGCCTTAAAGATTGAAGCTTGGAGTAGAGGCACTGCTCCTTCACTTGAGGCGGTTCGGGGATCTGATTAGGGTGCCTCCTCTATGCCTACCTTTGGAAGTTTTCTGGGCAACTAGGAGGAGACCCTGGCGTATACCCAGAACTTGCTGGAGGTATTACACATCTCATCTTGCCTGGGAAAACCTTGAGTTCCCCTAGTAGAAACTAAAAATGGCTGCTGAGGACAGGGATGTCTGGAATGTCCGGGTTAGCCTTCTGCTACCGCAACCTGACACTGGAGAACAAAATGGATCGATGGATGGATAAATGGACGGATTTACATTTTGCCAACCTTTGCGTGCCTGTTAAGTCAAAGGAATCATCCAAAAAACAAAAAACTACAGCTGAAAGTAGGGCTGTATTTGTTAGTCCATAAAAATTAACTTACAGGAGATGCATGTTCTCCACAAAACAGCGACCAAAACTAATGTATAAACGCCTTAGAGAAGATAAAATGCGTTAAATGAATTATCCCAAAAGCAACAAGCAGTATTTTCTGTATCTGAAATCAAACAGGGGTGTAATTAATTAGCTTGTGAACAACATAAAGCGTTGTGTGCTGTCACGCTTGGCTGAAAACAACAGGGCTACATGTTTGTCAGCATGAGAGAAACTCAAGCTGCAGACACTTCTGACATTTACCTCGACAGAAACAACAGAAACTCTAAGCTCCGAATACACATTTCTTGGCTGCGTGAAGTTTATGCCATTACCTTTCATCCATATCCACAATCAGACCAGCTAACAATTCAGTCATCAAACAAGCTAATGCATGAGGTTGTTTTTACAGTGTGTGTAATCTGTGCCTTTTGGATCTCGGCCTTCAAAGTCCTCACGGTAAAAGGATTTCTGACGATCGCATGGAGGACGCGTAACGAGGAGAGAGCCTTATGAAAATGCAGGACATAAAAGGGGCGCATATGATACTCTGTAGTGATTACAAATAGCTACCATGGCTATCCTGGCCTTGCATGAGCGCCCTGTCATGTCAGATTGTTGCACCTTGGCACCGGCTTTGCAATGCCAAGCAGGGTGTGAAGTGAGATCTGACTGCTGACAGGTGCTAGAGCTCAGGAAAAGGGTCAAGTCAGCACTATGACTCACACCCAGAGTCCAGATACAATGGACTTATTTGAAAAGCATACTCTAATTACAGAGGCATGTTGCGTATGCCTCTTAAATTTGACATTTTAAGTAATAAAAATGAGACATAATTACAGTCAAATCTGAATTGTTTGCGCTAAAACGCAACGTTTCTCAGGGCTCCGATGAATCAGCTTCACGCTGAATTGTTAATTATCTCTGTTGTCAAGAAGGTGTTTTGTTTGGATTGATTCTGCTTTATTCTGTAGTGTCACTGAAATGAATATAATCCATGTTTGGCACAGGCAGTCAAAGGGCTCAAAGACCTGTTTTGTCCTCTGGGGCCAACCTGTTTGCCCAACTGGAACAAATTCACAATCAACATGTCGGGCCGCTTTTCTCTTGGAAATCCTACTCGACAATGCCAAATGATTGATGTGTTCGCTGTTCTACTCCTCATGGATCACATTAGAAATTTCCCCACTCATGTTAGCGCTGGCAGGTAGGGATTAAATATTTGCCTGGTAAGCCAAATAAGTGCGATGAACGACGGCCTGTTGGCATGATAAATGATTTCTCCTTTGTTTTTTGTTCTTGTGGGCCCAGAGTACAAGTCTTTTTGCAAGCTGGTTGTTGCATTTATGTTGAGCATGCATGAGAATGTCTGATTTAGCCCCACAATATGAAGCACTAATGCTATCAGAGGCACGTTTGAGCTGGAAAATCCTCAAAAGCGCTACAAAAGAAATTAAGCAATATTTCAAATATTCAAGCCTCCTCATCACCGAGCCAGTTAAGGTCAAGTGGGATTTTTTCTCCAGGGTCAACGGGCCTCATAGCACACCCTGACATGTTTGGACTGGTTCTGAATAAATATGGTGATACAGTGGCCCTGGATCACTGTACCACACCGGGCCTGTCTCAGAGCAAAAAAAGGTAAATGCAGCTCAAATCCATCAAACCCCGACACACTCGTCCACCCTGCAGACATTAATCCATATTATGATGAAATGAGATACGGATGGACTCTGCAAATTGGAGATAAAATGCAAAATGCCCCACTGATGGATGCTGTACGAGTGCCCCGCGTGATCTCATGTTACCCAGCGAAAATCAACAAGAGATGGTCCGGTATACTGCGGTGGGCTCCTCGTCCACATTTTTCAGCAATGTGCTGGGGCCTCTTCCTCATCATTTATCTGTCACATGAGAGGGCACCTACTGCACTTTCCAGAAAGTGCTGTTCAACTATGAAGCAAAAATAAGACCCTTCTACCACACATAGTCCTTAATTTACCTGCATCGTTGGCTCCGGTTTGCAGATGAAAAACAGTTCTCTTTGATCCACTGAGTATTTACAATTTACAAATCTCATTTCTCTTATTTAGAAAAGCAAAACAGCAAAGAAAGCAAACTATACTGATCAATTCCCAAAAATACTGCCTCAATGAAAGTGAGATGGGAGAACTCTACCAACAACTGCTGCCCACTTTGAAGTAAGACATACCTGGCTTTCAGCAAACATGCCCTTGCAATATAAATCACACTCAAGAGATTTTTTTTTGGAAAACCACCATTAGGAGCCAGTCATGCATCTCCATAGCATGACAGTGTCAAGGTGGAGAGGGATTGGCTGGCACTACTAAAGCAACCCTCAATTTCTGATAGGATAAAAAGCCGTTCTGGCTCGCAGCACTACAGAGGATCAGCCGCCTTTTGGCAAGAAAGAATGTGAAGTGTTCTCTTACCTTATTTAGCCAAAGCCAGCCATCATATCACAGAGTGTGCAGTGGAGAGAGAGAGAAAAAAGGGGAGAGATACAGCCAAGATTATGATCCAAAGCAATAAAAAACAATGTCAACAACACATACCTTAAAGTAATGTAAAGATATCCTCGGTATGAGGATGACTAGAGATGTGCACACCCAACACTCACTTTATTTAGGGAGGAACCACATGCCGAAGGATAAGAGTCTTCAAAACATTTATTTTGTAGTAAAAGGATTGGGGTGGATATACGGGGGATATAAGTGGGAGAGATATCCAAAGACTAACGCCAGATTAGCCTAATCTGCTACTAATTTTTACGAATCTGACATTGTCAAACAAGACAAGACAAAGAATGAGCGGTTCAGCTTGGACGCTCTCTTATTTCCGAGTTAATGATACATTAGATCCCGACACTAATGGCTAAAACACTCGCACCACTGACACTCTCCCATGTACAGCTTTTATAATACCTCCATTATCACTTTTAGTGTGCTTAGTCAAATGGTGCCTAGTCCTTGTTAGCTCTCCTGTGTATGTGTGTGTGTGTTTGCAAGGAATGAAGAGGTGTTTGTGTGTCCTCCAGGACTGCAGAGATAAGAGATTCCTGGCAGTCTTTAAAAGGAAAAGTATTGACATATGGGAATGGGAGCTAAACACGTTGCAGCAAATAAAATGCAAAAGAATCCCAGAGCAGAAACAGCAAACGAAGTCGGTTCTACCTTTATAAGGACCTGCATACTTTAAAAGGTGCCTTTGTTGAGTCATCTGTGTGGAATAGGTGTCTTTACTGTCCTAACCCCTAGAGGTCTCTGTCTAATGTTTTTTTTCTTTCTTTTTTCTTTTCCCAAGCTTTACTATGTTTGCATGAGTGGTATGGTTAACAGGTTTAAGTATCCCAACAAGATCAGAGGCTGGTGTAATAAAGCCAGAGGACAAACAAAAAAAATAAAAAAAACTTGCTCTGTGCGCAGCAGGGGGTGAGACTTACGCATGACTGCATCAAATCCATGGAGACAAAAAAAAAGTAGAAAAGGTCTTGCATAATTTTGGTAAACCAGATGACATTGGGGTTTTGGTATGCCATTCTCATGTCCCCAAACTAGAGGATAAAATACTAACTGACTTGTCACAAATGAAGTGTATCTGTGTCTGCATGACTGCATTGACAGAACATACGTTTCATAGACTGTATTTTTTACACTATGACTCTTATTTTTTAACCAAAGTTAGATATAATTAACTGAAAATGCTGCAGTTTGTCATCATTTTCAGTTCATGTGCCGTCACGGCTCCTGAAGAATCAAACTCTGTGGATGGATCTTGCTTCCACAATTAATCAAAATAGCATTTTCTTGATAAAGTTAAAATGTGGGGCTACAGGGTGGCGCAGTTGGTAGCACTGTTAACTCGCAGCAGGCAGGCTCACGTCTCCCAGAATCTTTCTGCGTGGAGTTTGCATGTTCTCCCCGTGCAGCGTGGGTTCTCTCCGGGTTCTCCGGCTTCCTCCCACACAGTCCAAAAACATGTTGAGGCTAATTGGTGATTCTAAATTGTCCGTAGGTGTGAATGTAAGTGTGCTTGGTTGTTTGTCTCTAAGTGTGGCCCTGTGATAGACTGGTGACCTGTCCAGGGTGTCCCCTGCCTTTGCCCTAAGTCAGCTGGGATAGACTCCCCCGCGACCCTAGTGAGGATTAAGCGGTGTATAGGTAATGGATGGATGTATCACAACATGACATCAGAAATGAAGAATTGTGGTGCTACAGAGTTGCCCCGGCCAGAAAATCATATCCTCCAGGTGTTGGGGAAACACACTTATTTGGTGCAGGCCACAAAGACAAATGATTTTTGCTGTGGAAATTCCGTGGAAAAGAAATACAACACGCACCCTAACCACACAAATCATGACTCATATTGAAATGTCTGTTAAAACAATAGCAATCTAATTTACTTTGTATATCGTTCAGCCAAAAATTCTAATCGAGTTTAAGATGATGCTCAAGATACTTCCTGAGCTGCACCATAACCATCCTCATTAGCATAACTGGCTGCACTGGCGTCGTTGAACATAGAATCAAGATTATTCTCAAAACAAGTTCCCAGAACAACACGCCATAAAGGTCAGGAATCAACCAGTGACTCAATCCTTGAAGGCTCTTTGCACCCATATGGTTTGTGCCCAGTCACTCTGCTATCACGTCGCCCCATAACAACAACTGTTTAGCAAAGAAATAATCTGGATAACCAAGAAAAGCTGCCTCCTTTTGGACTCTCCTACGCAATACACGACCACACATACCTTTGAGGTATGGTTTGCATGAAGCTGCGGGTGTACTACCCCGCTGCCTTATGCCTCACAGTTGGGAGATTATTTTTTTGCCCCACCGGGCTTGTTGTACAGAGACCGTGACGGGTTATAAATCTCAGAACTCACCTCATTTGTCTTTCATCTTCATCGACCACAATCTACCCATAAAATCAGCCAGATTTTAGTGCCAAAATCTCGAAAATAATATTTATGACTTCACATGACCCACATGTGCGCCTGCCTCATCTACCCTCCACCTCCTAAAAAAGGCAAAGAAAACATGCAATAAGGCTGTGTTTAGGAGGGGAAAGGGGGGTTTTCTGGGTCTGCATCAGACAAGATTTCAGCAGGCTCTGCACGATCACACTGTAACAAGTTCAGACACCTTAGCCTAACAACTCTGGTACCAGATTCAGGCCCGTTTGATGTCTTCACATTAAGCAACTCCATTCCTCTGTTACTCCCCCTCCTCTATCACACCCCCCTCTCTAGCTTCCACCCTGTCTTGACTCCGTGCCAGTTTCACCAAAACTTTTTCAAGCACACCTGGTAGTGGTTAGGCTCAATCACAGCAAAAAGCTCCCGAGCGCTGCAGCAAGAAGAAAGGAAGAACTTGACAGAAAAGGTACTCTTATTAACACATCTACGCTATATGCTGTGTTTCATAACGGAGCTACATGTGTGTAAGTGGATGCACTTGACACCCAAATGCTTTTCTCGGTGTCCAACCTTTTTATAGCGGCATGTTTTTTTGTAAAGTCTGAAAGTGTCATGTACCGCAGGAATGCAGATCTATTTTGATAAACCGTAGTTCTGAAAATAGGTTTGATCCACATTCAGAAGGTAGTACTTTGTGACAACAATGAACAGTAGGAGCTCATTGTCGAGCAGCGATGAGGTTCCAGTGTTCGACCACACCTGCTGAGGAGAGCTAAGGCGCTTCACCGCACTCTAGGTGGGGCTGGGATCGCATTGTACGTGGCTACATTTTCACATTCTCAGCTGCTGGATCGCAGGCTTAATGGATGTAGTAATTTCACTCTTTTACATCAAATTTCACAGTTCAAGAGATTTGAAATACATTATATGGCCGATTCCAGGAACCTCCGTTACCATGTAAGACTAGTATCAGACAGTACAATAGACACTGGAATGAAAACAACTTCATGATCCCAGTATTTAATCTCTACAAATGTGTTCATGTTCCTTCTAAAAAAAATAAAATAAAAAAAAAAAAAAGCCCTTGCTGTTCCCAAGGCTGCAGTGGGTGTCTGACTGGACTATGCTCTGATCTGGTTCAGATAAATTTGAGACTTTGGAAATGCTGGACCAGGCCAGCTGGATTCCATAAAGGCCTCAAAACGGCCTTTGCACTCCGTTAAAGCCGCAGCATTTAACCAGCAGACAACGCAACTTCTATACACTGTAAATATTACATGATTAGAAAGAGGAGAGGTTAGATAAGCAGAGCAGAATATACCACACAATTACAGACTTACAAACACAAGCTGTGTTTGGACTGAGAACAATGGCAGCCTGTGAATGAATGCTATGATTTGCATACTATTGAAGTCCGAAGAGGAAGAAGGAACACATTTTCCTCAATGACTAAAACAAACATTGAAAAGGTCCTAATGGCATCCAGAGGGAGAAACAGACATGTTTGTTTACAGTGTCAGGCTAAAGGCTGCACTATTTCATTTGGTCTCCTTCAAGTGGACTGTTGCTGATATGTTTGATCACGGGGCGGGGAGGATTAAGCTTTTTTTTTTTTCTCCTTATTATTGCTGTTCTAATTTTTCCATGATTGGACAAGGATGAGGCCTGACAGCTGTACAAGAATAGAACACAATCACCAGCGAACACGAGCCCTATACCTTACAACACTCTATGTATTAGTGCTTAGCATACTTAAAAGCAGATCTGTACGATTCTTGAATCGGATACCTTTGATTTAAGCACTCATTGCTGTGATGAGATTACTTTCTAAAAAGACCCAGTTTTAGTCATGTTGCAGAGCTCCAGACTAACTTTTTACACTGGTTGCACTGGTTTATTCATTTCATTTGGGTGTACAAGCACATCATTTAGTTACCCAGAATTCTTCACCACACCTGTTGGCACTGAGTAATACACTATGAGGGTAACATGAACATTTTTGTGAGTGCTTAGATCTTAATGAATAATCAATAACATGTTGTTTTTATAGGGATGATCTGACACCTCCATCCATCCATTATCTATACACCGCTTCAACCTCACTAGGGTCATGGGGGGCTGGAGTCTATCCCAGCTGACTCAGGGTGAAGGCAGGGGACACCCTGGACAGGTCACCAGTCTATCACAGGGCTACACTTAGAGACAGACAACCAAGCACACTCACATTCACACCTACGGACAATTTAGAATCACCAATTAACCTCAACATGTTTTTGGACTGTGTGGGAGGAAGCCGGAGAACCCGGAGAGAACCCACGCTGCACGGAGAGAACCCACGCTGGAGACTCCACGCAGAAAGATCCCGGTGCCCCCACCGGGACGCGAACCGGCAACCTTCTTGCTGCGAGGCAACAGTGCTACCAACTGCGCTGCACTGATCTGACACCTAAAGTTAGTAAAAGGTAGCTCTTCATTTGGCTAGAATCATTGGTAAATGACAGTAATTCAGGGTTAAAATGATCACTTGTGACTCCTCGTTGCTTCAGTTTGTCACTGCCTGGCACTGAAACCTGTCATGGCACAAGGACAAGCTATTTTAACATTTCAGTTTGAAACGCTTCAACTCAGAACCACAATATCAAATAGTGAGTAGAGACTTTGTAAAATGTAGACATAAAAATGTAAGAATTATAACAAAGCTCAAAATTATCCCCTTGCTTTGAACTATTAAATATACATGTCACTAATATATTAACAACCTATAAGCATCTGGTACTGATTCAAATGAGCTCAGCACACACAGGGAGGACCAGGTCCATGACAACGGCGTTTTTGCTTCAAAAACTGACCTCTGACTCCCTGATATCAACAGCTCCTGGAGCTGTGCTGCCTCATCAAGAGCCAATTGTCCCCGTTAAGCAAATACACCATGTTTGAGGATCCACAGGGGGAAGCCCTGGTCACGCTACTGAGCTGTTGCCCCCCACATCTTATTCTCAACATTTTAAAGGACTGAGTGAAACAGCTTTGACTGCTTCAGGCAGCGAGGGCGTTTCCTCAGGAGAAATCACAGCAAATGTTAAATCCAGACACTGTCAGGATTATACTCAGGCAGGTTTTGAGTTGACACACTGACTAGAAAATCTACTCGTCACAAAATGTGTTCTGCGGCTCCCTGAGTGTGGCATCATGTCAGCAGACGGGTCTCTTTCATTTAGAAACAATTCAGGTGTTAAGATTGCTGTATTTACAAAGGTCACAGACCTAAAATCTGATCTGAAACTGGAGAAGGAACCAGGGGGCATTCCTTTAGACTGCTGGGTCTTGAAAGACTCATTCTGACTCTTTCCATATTTGCAATAAACAGGAAGACTGCGGAGCATGTACTGAATTAAAACTTTAATTCTAACATCGTGTGCATTGAATAGCCACTCATATCTCCACAGTTTAACCCTTGGCCCCGATAATTTGTTGTTGTTTTCTTGCCCTTTTATCCTAATGTGAACACAGCTACTTGAAGCAGAACAGAAGAACAGTCTGAACATCTTAGACTTTCCCCTCAAAGAAGCGCTTACATAAATATAAAGCAAACCGTCTCCCCTGCTGTCCATGTCAAAATGTGTACAATTGCAGCAGAGCGAACACTTTATGTTTGCATTGCGGGAGAGCAAGTCTGTACTTAGCATGTTGTTTTTAGCTAGTCTTAATGTCTTCCATGTCTGGGCCCATTTGTCTCTGGGCTGACTGGGCCACATCAGTGGGGAACACGGAGGAGAAAAGTGAAGTCTGCATGTGTGTGATGCGTGTGACAGCTGCAGGCCTGGTTCACAGAGCCACCGTGGGCCGCTCTGTCACACCAGCCAACAAACCCTCAACTGTAATTAGCATATTTAGGGGGGAGATTTTTTTCCTTAACTTGTCTGTGTTTGTGCCGTAGTCGTGTATATGTATTTAGCGAACATTTCATATCCAAATACGTGCAGCAAGAGGCAGAAAATGATCATCTGGCAGCTAGAAACTCTGCTAAACAGTATTATTTTTGCAATCATATGACCCTGAAAACACAAGTGGGACTAAGGTGTGGTCGATGCAAACTAAGATGGAAGTGTTCTGTGAAGTTTGAGGTGATTTAATCAGACTTTCTGACAGCGAGGTGAGACTGAGTCCTCCAGCTGTCAAGCAGAAGAGCTGCTGCAGGTGAATATTTGATCCCTGGACCTTCAACTCTTCATCTGTTTACTGATACTGGGGCATAATATCTGCAAACTTTCATAGAATTAACAAACTTTCCTTAAAGATAAGCTGAGTATGTCGACTTATATTTCCATCATAGAGTTGATTTTCTTATAAAGTGGGCTGGATGCTACATAGATGCAGTGAAACACGCAGGACAGGCTATGAGTCCACCACGAACACAGACAGCGTTAAACCAGGGGCTGGGCGATAAAGCTGAAAGATGTATCATGATAATATGTCTAATTTTACTCAATATCATTAATTATCACCATTTTTACTGACCTATTTTTAATGACGACCAGGAGGAAAAGCATTTATTTTGAATTTAACCACTGACCTTTGAATGGAACCACTCAAGGTACACAGGCAATGTTTGTTTTTTTTTGGTTGAAAATGAAAAACATAGACAAATGAAAGAATGGTCTAACCTTTATACACATTAAATAAAGAAAGCAAAGTCAAATCTGGAGGTGCAAACAGCGCAACCAGGGCAAAAGCAACAAATTATGTTTGGGTTCGGGTGCTGATGGCGAGCAATTACCCCAACATCAAGTCTGTCAGCCCTCAGAGCAGGCTGCCAGGCATGCATTGCTTAAGGTAGAGGTGTGGGACACAGCTGTGGGTGTTTTTGGACACTAAAGCCAGTCTCACAAGGGTAAGCACTGGTCACAGCCTCCACAAGGGAAGGTCTACAGGTGCCAAGTAAGGTTCAGGGGTGAGCAACGTACGGCTTCAAGGGGCTCAATTATCAAGACATGACAGGCTTGTTCATGCAACCCAACTTTGCGTTTTTGTTAAGTGTTTTCACTGCAGTATGCAAATTTAAAACTAAACTAAAAAAAGTTTTTTGTTTTTTTTAAGACAGTTTTCTTCATGCGATTAAGTGTCTATCCCTGATACATGTTGCAATCACTGTATCACCCAGGCCTGGTTAAACACACAATCACGCGTGTTGCTTACAGTGTGTCATTCATCTGACACACATTTCTGTTCCTGGAGGACATTCACGCAAATACAACAAGCAAACTCTACAGAAGACGGCACCAGTTAGACAAACCCTGAAGCTAATCAACGATAATCCCACGGTCTTATTTCAGAAAAGCTGCCAATTGTAAGCAAGTGTAAGCGCTCTCAGCTGAGATATTCAGAAATCTCGACTCTATACACGACCTGAACTTATTTGACGAGCACAGCGACGCGTCATATCCAACATCCATCCATCCATCCATTATCTATACACCGCTCTTTATTCTGATATCTAAACCCAACTGTGATGCAGTTTTGATCCCAAAACTGTCATTTGGATGCCAGTAACTGTACTGGACTGTTTGGACATTTGCAAATTATAACCACATAAATCAGTTTAATCATACCCTGTGTTGTGACACAATGTGAATGTGACATGACAAGATTAGGGTCATATGTTCTACAGTGAGAGAGAGAGTCAAGAAGTCCAGTCCATTTGTCTGGCCCGTCACACTTGTGTGAAAACAAGTGTTGCGAAACGTCAGAAAATTAGACAATGACAGGGAAACTATGAATAAAATTATTAAAGAATAAAGATATATACTTGTTTGACCAGAGCACATTGTTTAAAAGAGCATCCAACAGAGATCAAGGGAGAATGACAGTGTTCTTTAGTGGATGGGAACATTCCAAATATGTCCACCCCAGTGTTTTGTGACCACAACAGTAGAACAAAGAAACAATAAAATGAGCTAAAAAAGAAGAAAAGAAAAAAAAAACTGTCATCATATTCATTACATCTTACTGACATCCCCAAAACCCCAACAAGAGCAATAAACTCCCATGGAGCCAAGCAAACAGACATGTGAATTCACTTTGTGTGGACACAATTGGTGGAGAAATTATCAAAACTGGCCTTTTCGCATCACAAAAGTTTGAAGCTTTGGTATGTTTGTCACCCAAAATGCTGTTATCACTTGAAAATAGAAAATGAGTAACTCATATTTGCTGATTTTGAACGTTTAAGCGATAAAATATTTGAAATCAGATTTTTTAGTATCAATACAGGGTGTGGAATTAAAGTTTGTGTCCCATTATCTCCCCTGTGGACCCCACTTACTGTTCCAAACAGCTGCATTGGTTCATATGACTAAAGCAAGATAAAGGTCTCTTATAAAAATGTGAGCTGTGGGACATAATCATCTGATTCTGCTGACCCATATTTTTCTGTTGTTGCATTGTTTTGTTGCTAAAGTGAACTGCAGGGGTGGGAGGGAATTACTTTCATTCCATTTATACATCCGCATCTGTCCATCTGTGCATCGCAATTTCCAAATCGCTGCAGAGCTAAAACTGCAGGTCAAGTTAAAATGGCATATTTGTGACCGTCTGGCCCAACTGCATTCATTATTTAGTGACGACATGCTTACTTTTACCTTGTGTTTTTGTCGTCGCCAAGGTGATGACCCGATGATGGAGGTACACGAAACTTAAATCACCATAATTAAGGCGTGTTACCTTTGAAGTACCTAAATTACAGTAATAAAGGCAGGTACAAAACCTAGTCACATGTCGAATGCTAATTACCAGCAAGAGGCCTCACAATCTCTGCTTTAATTTGTGAGTTTTCAAAGCAATTTCACTAAAACCCAAGAAGTGGGTCCAAAATTTACATCAGACACCAAAGTTCCCAGGTTATTTAATGTGGCGAGAAGAAAAGTCTAAAAAAAAAAACCACTGACATGAGCCAAACAGCCTCGGTCAGAGAGGTAAAGACGAAAATTTAATGGGATAGTTGCTTAAAAATACACAGTAGCCTACAATTTGCAGTTTCCAAACAAAAAAATATCATCAACTTCACAAAGATGATATTTACAGCTGTACTGCCATTTGAAAATCACTTACTCTAGGCCCGTGTCCAAGGTTAACATGCAATGACGTATACTCTGGCACACCAGAACGCTGGAAAAAGTATTATAGTGTGAGAAGTTTTCACCCTTTCCCTACATGGTGGATCTGTAGACATCTCATGCCAGGCATTAGACCTAAAGTTAGCTCTGCACAGCGGTGTAACCGCCAAGAAATATGAAGCATTTTTACAGGACCAGGTGCGCCTTTTGATGCATTGTTCCCTCCGTATGTTAAGAGATGGCAAAGCCTCCATGCTCGCCAAATTCAAGTGCAGCTTCACAAACACCAGGAGGAATTCCAACAACGTCACGCTCGAATCTCTTCAGTTCTTGTTATGCAGCGTTCTTCAGAAAATAGGAGCTGTTAGAAAGGCATAAAATGGTTCCAGTCCATCTCAGGTAATCAATATTAGTAGTTTTTGTGTGTTTTTTCCTTGTATTGTCAATGTAGGAAACAATCAAAACACGAATGTGGACAAAGAACCGCATCTCTTCAACTTCCTGTTGAGAAACATACACAAATCCTTTACACGGAACGAAACGAAATCAAGAATCTGAGATGTACTGACTGCTCTTTGCCATATGTAGACATAACACAAAATTTACTTGTGTCTCAACCACTTTTTCCTCCTCTTCTCTTTCGCTGAGCTTTACTGAGCATGACACAAATTCCTCAGACATCCTGCAAAGCCATCAACCTGATTTCCCCTCATGTCACAAGTTAATGGGTGGTGGAAGCTTAGCACATTCGGATACTGAGAAAACACTACCTCGCTCACAGCATGAACAGCAGTGTAAGCAACTTTGCACTACTCCCTGAGCGAAGGTACTCGTGGAGCCTGTTGCTATGTTACATAATACCAGCAATGACTGAAGAGAAAGACTTTTTACTTGTGATTAAAATGAAGCCAAACAAACTTCAGCATTTATTCCCTGATATCAGACCACCTCCATTTGTTTAAAATTTTGTATCCCATGCTTTGGATTGCACATCTCTCCCTGACCTATTATTGGCCAAATAACTGGCTAAACATAGAGCATGCAGCTAAACTGATCAGCTGGAGGGAGCTGATACAGCCGGAGCATGCTGTATGTATGCAAGAGGAAAGTGAGCCCTGTCTACACCTAGAATATATGTGGCTTAGATCAAAAAATAAATTAGCACCATTCCAAACTCTCTTAATGAGTCACCAGCTGAGCATTTAAAGCAGAAGAGGGGCTACGCTAAATAAAAACACGAGCACGTGTAAAACCCAGAGATAAAAATAATCAGACCTATGACATGCGGTGAAGTCCCTAAACAGCAATTTCCCGCGACTGATGCTAAGCTCTTCTCTAAAAGGCAAATAACAAGCGACAAAGCCCCTCTGTTAATATTCAGGTCACTCTTTCACTACCACTCTTTATCTGAATATCTACTGTATTATGAGCACAGCTGATGTGATATTTTAGTCACGCAAGCAGATCAAGTGACGCAGAGTGCTTGGTCTGGTGATGATAAGAATAATAGTCACATTTAATTGCTTGCGTCTACCATTTCAAATAATACCTCCAGGAAAAAGGGAAACCTTTGACGCCAGAAACACATTCAGGGCTGTTTCTTAAATTGCTTCACCAAACACTAAATGTCAGGTAACAAGTTAGTTTCCAGGTTTTGATCAAACTGAAATTGCAATTTTATTGATCAATCAATGAATGCCCATGATGAACAGAAAAAAAAAAAATACTTGTTGCTTTGTGAACAATGGGTAGACAAGGTGCTGTATGTCTTTAGAGATGTGTGTCTATGATCATATATGACAAGAAAAGATATTTAATCAATTACATTGATTATAAGGGGATATTGATCAAGAAGTTCAGAGACTGCACTTAAACCAACAAGACACGACACCTGCTATCTTCTTCAGAGTAGTCTCAGCTATACACTGCTTCCAGTGCTCCTGCCACATTTGAAGTCCTCTATAGATTACATCAGGACCACTTGCAGGTGCACAATTGCATTTTCACCATGGAGTCTAAACTGGCACATCATCCATCCATCCATTATCTATACACCGCTTAATCCTCATTAGGGTCGTGGGGGGCTGGAGCCTATCCCAGCCGACTGAGGGTGAAGGCAGGGGACACCCTGGACAGGTTGCCAGTCTATCACAGGGCCACACTTAGAGACAGACAACCAAGCACACTCACATTCACACCTACGGACAATTTAGAATCACCAATTAACCTCAACATGTTTTTGGACTGTGTGGGAGGAAGCCGGAGAACCCGGAGAGAACCCACGCTGCACGGGGAGAACATGCAAATTCCACGCAGAAAGATTCCAGTGCCCCCACCGGGACGCAAACCGGCAACCTTCTTGCTGCAATGCAACAGTGCTACCAACAGTGCCACCCTGCAGCCCACTGGCACATCATGCAAAGTCAAATTCTATATAAAACTGACCCAACCTTCAAGTTAAGGATCACACTAAGCAAAGCCTTCATAGTGTAAGAATCAGCAGTCTCCAGAAGTAAAAAAAAAAGGTGCATTTGGTCAGCAGCACGACCAAGAGCATGCTTGCTGTTTTGTTTGACATTCAAAGGGTTGTACAGCATGAATTTGTCATTCAGGGTCACTGCCAATGACAGGTCCTACTGTCGCATACTAAGGTGTCCAGTGACACAAATTTTTTTGTCCACACTGACATAATCATCACTATCCACCTGCCACAGCTGCTGGATTTGGCTTCCTGCAACTTCGTCCTCTTCTTTTGAAGAGTTTGACACAATAGATGAGATCCAGTATATAGGACAAGAGTCCCAGTTTGATCCAAGACGTATACTTCAGAGGGAATAGTAGCCAAATTTAAATGAGATGTAGTTTTATATTTTTATAGGTGCAGACTCTTTTGATTGGACCTCATGTACAACATAAAGATAAATACCTTAACACCACAAAAACACACTGAGGTTTGTAGTGCCTGAGGTATAAACTGATGCCAGTCGCCTGAGTTAAACATAGAACGTAGTGTAATATACAGGGTAATTTGGTTTATTTATTTATGAAGTGTACTTTGATTTAGTTCCAAATGGGTTGCATGAGCAGCTGTTCAAAAAGTATACAACTGTAGGACACTAATGAAATGCACTCAACAGTTGATCTGATGAGAAACTGTCCCTGCCTGAAAGCCTTATGAATGTTCCATTATACCAGAACCTTCCGTTTGCCAAGTCAGGAAATGGCCATGCTGTTTTGATGAGACAAACATCCATAGAAATTCGGCATTTCAGTAGGGTGCTAATTTGTCATGCCCCACCACAACATGCTGGATGTATAGGAGGCCATCCAATCCCCTGCTGGCTCTGGGGGGTCATTATGAAGGGGGGGAAAAAATCAGAGCAATATAGACAGACAGAATGAGATGGATTCCTGCATTAAGTGGATGAGGCCCTCCTCACTACAGGACTTGGGTTACACTACAGTCTACTACACATATGGACTTCTTTGTCCCACATTCCCTCAGCTTTTTCATGACAAAAAAAACCTCTAGCTGTGTCAGCTAAAAGCAACGTCCGATGTTGGACCGATGTGGCTCTCAATATCACAGAGGGCTCATCATGTCTCAAACATGACTGTGGCTTTTATCCTGTTGTTCCAAAGGGGGTGAAAAGTGGACAGATTCCTTTAATACTTCAATGATGTAGTCTTATTTTATTCTGACTTCTTCAACTCATCTTCATTCTGCTGCAGCACAATTCCCCCATCTTTCCTTAGTAATAGCGAGCCCGGGACGTCTAGCTGACACTGGACTCCATGCTCCCAAGTTTCTGTGGACTCGACACTTTCCAAAGATAACACGGGCCAAAGATTTCCACTCACGGGCAGACTGAGGCCCTGCCGAGGCAAACTGCCTGATGGGGAACAGACCAAAAAGGAGCAGGCACATCTCCTAAGATGCATTGCACCGTACCATCTGATATGCCTTCAAGGTTTATAGTCAGTTACTACAGATGAGAGAAACAGGGGCCGACAGTGTGAGAAGAGTGTGTTCTTTAAACGCACTCAGACGATCGAGAACCAGACACACGAGGCTCGGCCGGCTTGATAACATGATACCAAAGATAGAATAATAAAGGATGTCATCAAGTACAAAAAAGTCAAACAAATCAAGTGCATTTATAAGTGAATTTCCTGACCTTACTATAACTCTTCAGTAATAGTTCCTGTGCCCCATTAACTCCCTGTTTCATGTAGATATATATGTCTGTGATATATTGTCCCTTTCTATTATTCAGAGGTAAATTGAGATTTCCAGGAAAGGACTTGTCCCTCTGAGAGGGCCTGGAAAGCCCAGCCTGGCGGTGTGCACAGTCATACACCACATGACGTCTTAGTAGGGGAACATTCCTCCCAGTCTTTTTCTCTCCCTCTAAAACCATCTTTCTCGATTTAGAAACGGGGGGCACGAAAAGCGGTTTTGCGCAAAAAAATATGGGGCAGCAGATTAATGCAAAATTAAGCCATAAAAAACCTGACATATGTGAAATGTCCCAGACTGGGAATGAAAAATCATTTCTCCTATTCAGGAACTTTCCACAGGAAGAAATACATGAGACTGAATTCCACTTAACCTCTTTCTCCTGTGTGCCAGCGAACAAAAAAAAGAAAAAATGGTTAAAAGTTTTTATCAAACATTACCTAACAGAATCTCTCTGAGGGCAGCAGGTATCTACAGTATGTCCACAAGGTAATGTCTTGGAAGGAAGTCAATACAAGTAAAGCCAAACAGTCTCTTTAAAATATTTTCTTTCCAACTATGCGCTACTAAACACCACAGGGGAAGGCGGACCGAGATGATGTTATGGCTTCAGCGCTCGATGCAGCTTACAGGAGCCGGGATTGTGTCTCTTCTACATAAATCACTTCATGGTGACAGGAGGTGGTCCTCCAGTCAGTCAGCCTACCCCCGTCGGCTGACCTCAGGGGCCACAGCTTCCCTCAAGCGTCAACCCAAACAAAAAGGGGTGCAGCCAGCTCCCATAGCTGGAACTATAGAGGTCACATAGGCCTGTGCCAAACCAGCCCTTTCATCCTATAGCATTTACACCATCAGCATCCTACAACACAGGCATCAAAGGTATAAAGAAAGGCAGAGAGAAGGGAAACAGTGTGTGTGTGAGAGAGAAAGAGAGACAAAAATGGCCTCTATGACCCTTGATATGTGTGCCACTCATGTGTAGGAGGGTGTGGGATAATCCGGGTGAGCTGTGGAGTGGGGGTCTCCAGGTGGCCCACAGGGTTAGACGGGGTTAACCCCAGTTGATCCTGATTCTCTGCTGGCAGAAGCAGGAGATCTGCCCATGGCTTGTCAGGGAAATTCAGAACAATGTGGCATGTCCATCTTGTAAGACAACCGCTGAATGGAGTTAAATTAGTCTTTTATGTCTATTTTCCTTGTGCAAATGTGCATCAGGACAGCAAATGACCCCTGTTGCTTCAGCTTTCTTTATCTAAATCAAAGCCGCATTTAAATTACACCCTTTTGTACACACTGTCAATGTCAGGGGTCGTCGGATTATCGGCTTATCTGATAGCCAGCATTCTTCAAATTATCTAGGTTACTTTTTAAACACATTTCTGACAAAATGATTATTTTAAAAATCAGTTATACTGGTTATATATTGGAAACATTGGATTCTATTGGGTATTGATGGAGCTGTGTATTCACAACTGTTCCCTAATTTGATTGGTTACGCATCATGCTCAACAGCCTATCAGTACTAAAAATGTTCTCTTCAAATGAAACATGTGCAAAACAACTCATAAACTCATTTTAAAATGTTGACACACTGCAAATATGCATTATGGGTCTTCTTGATTACTAATAATTGGTGTTGGCCTTGGCAAAACCATATCCGCTGAACCCTAGTCTACGTATTAATGTCATAATTTAAAAAATATATAATCTTCTCTTATTGTACGCCAAGTCTGAAGAAGATAGCAGTTGTATTTGTTCCAGCAAAGTGAAATGAGAGTGTCAATCTCAGGACAAGCCTCTGCAGAAACACACGGCTGGTTTGGCAGGTTAGGGTTAAAGACTTCCTCTAAATGCTGAGAAACAAAGGTCTCAGATGACAACACATGGCCGGGGCGGGGGTCTCCTCTTCTGTCATTTAGGTAGTCTGGGCATGTCTGTAGCCTGAAACAGCTGACTGTGCCACAGCTGAAAAATCTTGACGTTACAGTACATTAATACGTTCAGACATCCAGGTGGGGGCTAAAGACAGGTGTGACAATGAGTTATAGTTAGCGCCGTCTGGGAAAGCTTCCAGAAATAGAAAAGTGTTACATTTCTTCAGAGGAAGATGGCGAAACTGGGGATTATGTACACAGACTAGTGAACAAAATCCTGCAGCTATTAGCAAAAAACAAAAAAGAGTTACTGAAGTGTGATTCTTTTCACTTGACATTATCAGCCCATTAAATCATAGCATATCACTTATTAGGGACTTTCTAGTTGGCTCAGTAGGCATGTTATCATCCATTGTGATCACTGATAAACAGCAATTAGGCTCAATAAAATCATCACACTGGTTATCGCAGTGGCACGTTGTTTGTTTTACCCCAAACCAAACCCTTTTCTAAACCAAACAAAGTAGTTCTGGTGCCTAAACTTAACCAAACACCATCTGAAAATGCAAGAAAAAAAACACTGAGTGGCAAACTAAAGTCCAAATGAGACTTCAATGAAAAAATAAAATTAGAAACATGGTGGAGATGGGACTCAAACAAGTCTGCTGACTGACAACCCACTAAGTTACACCTCCAAAAGCCTCCCTGACCTCCCAGTGTGGAGTGTCGGTCCTCTGTGAGGGTAAAATCGCAGCTCCTCCACCATTAAATGAGGCGATAACAGCCTTCTGAGCCGACAACAAGGTGGAGGAAGTCCCTACTGGCCTATTTGTACAGAAATGATATCCAGTGATAATGGCCTTCCAATGGGCTGATAATGTTCAAATCAGAAGTTCTTTGTTACGCTATCTTACAAAATTCCCTTTCAAAGGGCGCTAAAGATTAGGTCAACAATTACATGTTCCATTACTTTGTGTCTTTTCTCTCCCGCAGTTTGTGTTTCGTCCTCTTTGCAGGTTTCTCTGGCTGAAGCTGCATCTTACCAATCTGTGGTTGTTGCCGTTTGTCTCTCTCTCTCTGCCATCCTGTTGTCTTTCCCCTTTACCCTCACCCCAACCGGTCGAGGCAGATGGTCACCCTCCCCATGTCTGGTTCTGCCGAAGGTTTCTTTTCCGCTACAAGGAAGTTTTTTTTTCTTCTTATGGTCACCACAGAGCTTTCTTAGACTTAAGACTTGCTGGTTTTCTCTCCATAATTCAATATTTGAGGTCTTAAGTGCACTACGTAAAGTGTCCTGAGATGTACGACAACCAGTTTACTTGTGTTTAGGGTTTCTGTAAGTCTGCATCAAATTATAAGTTTCCTTTTTAACTCGTGCTGATTATTGCTTTTATTTCAATTGGTTGTTGGTGCATGAAAAGGATTAAATAATCACAACTGTCAAACGTGTTGTTTTGTCTGAACTGGAGTCGAGAACCTATAGATATTAATTAACTATTACACAAGATAAAGTAGCCAATTCTATCATTCCACAAGTTTTTTTTCAATTTTTGTCTAAAAAGTCAGTAAAACAATGGATCAGTTATCAAAAATGTTGGTTTAGTTCACAACACATAGCACAGAGAGTTCGTCTGTTATGCTCCGTTCTACACTTAAAGTTTGGGCTACAAATGTGACCATTTGCAGTAAATGTGGGATTGGAAGTAAAAAGCTTCCAAGCACCATAAACATTTTTATGAGTCACTCATGTGGCTGGAATCTAGCTGGGCCTGATCGGAATGAGATGAAGGTGTTTGTGGGACGAAAAAGTGGAGCAGACAGCAGTTGTCAAAGAAAGCAGGTGTGTGCGGAGACTAGCGTGTGCAGACTGTTGGCGGAAAGTCCAAGAAAGCTTTGCGAGTGCTAGTAAATTCTGGGCTAGACCGAGCACATCACCCCCCTGCACGACAACAGGAACAGTGCATTGTTCTGAAGTTGATGTGTCTAATCATCTACCAGTTGTTTGTGGGCACAGCACAAAGCCTAAATAGGTCAGAAAAAGTAGCATTTTATCTACAACCATGGCAATATTTAGGAAGCATTTTCATATTTTTATTTGTGACAGTGGCAGAGATTTCACTAATTTATTTGCAGGAAATATCAAGAATTGATCTGAAACTGCAAGTGTATGAATCCGATCCTGCAGTTTCAGCAGTTTGGCAAACATTCACCCGATGTAACTGGTGAACAAAAACCATTTTGCCCTCAGTTCTGACAGTCGTCCTAGAGATCTGATGTATCTAGAGCAGAAAACAGATAAACAGAAGAAACCATATTTTTCTTCATTCATGACTCCATTCCAGCGGAGCTGCTCCTGCTGCCTGCCACAGTAGTCTTTGCTCAGCTGCAGGAGTGGAAAGTTAGGAGGGAGTCTGGGGCTAATATGTGGTTCACGATGACACATAAGATGTGCAGTTGCTGCATTCTTTGCACAGCGTATCCAACTTAAACTCAAATGACTGAAATCACGAAGTGTACCAGAATTACTTGCCATCTTCGCCACATTAGGTCACCAGTGGTCTATACCATAGAGTTGATGAATGGATTCTGTACTTCCTGCCACCCAAGTGACCTAAAGCCTATATTATAAACCCTCTTTGTATGAGAGGGTGCATTGCTCTTATTGAAGTTATGCCAGGATTACACTCCCTTGCGGATGCAGACATGGACAGCTGCAGACACCACGGATGTCTAGTTGTTCTTGTTATGCTACTTTGTCGTCTGCTGGGTGTAGAAAATAAAATTCTGTGAATACACGCTACAAATCGAGTCAAAACGGCCCGTTTTGGTTTAAAAGTTGCACAGTTGGTGCAATTGTACCGTAGCGGCCAACAAATTGGAGGGTACTGGGATGTTGCATATAACCTCTGATGGTAAAATTTACATCGACTTTGATGTACTCACAGATGCAGAAGCTACAACACTAGCTTTGTAGATGTATTGGATGTGTTTCAGCTTCGTGCGGTAGAATGATCTAAAGAACATATCTAATTGCAATTCCATTATTATTATTTACTTGAATGTTTGGATTTGCTGGTTGATCTCTAAAATGTCAGACAATTTCGAAAAATGTTCATCAGTGTTTCCCAAAGCCTGAGATGACTTACTTATTGTCTTGTTTTGTCCACAAGTCAAAGATATTTCAGTTTACTGTCACAGAGGAGCAAAGAAACCAGAAAAAAAATCACATTTAAGAAGCTGGAATCAGAGAATTTAGACTTTTTTCCATTTAAAAAGTCCATCCATCCATTCATTATCTATACACCGCTTAATCCTCACTGGGGTCGCTGGGGGCTGGAGCCTATCCCAGCTGACTTAGGGCAGGGGACATCCTGGACAGGTCACCAGTCCATCACAGGGCTACACTCACATTCACACCTACAATTTAGAATCACCAATTAAGAGAACCCACGCTGCACGGGGAGAACATGCAAACTCCACGCAGAAAGATCCCGCAAACCGACGACCGTTCAAGCTGTGAGGCAACGGTACTACAGCCCTAATTGCAATTCTTCAGGCCAGTATTGCAATTGCAACTTGATTTAACATAATTGTTAAATATTCAAAGTGCAATGAATTTAAAATGATTGATGGGGTATTACCACATGAGACTACATCAAAACTGTGACTGTCACACAGCAATGACATGGATCTGTAAAACCAGTGGCGCAACAATCTAAACGCCTAGAGTCAGACGCACTGCAAAAACTACATCTGCAATTGTAGCCTTTGCAATTCTGTAAATGCATTGTTTCGAATTGAGATTCTGATTTGGAATTGATTACATGTTCAACCCTAAAAGACGCACAGATGATCTTAGTGTACTATGTCCTAGTCTGTTTGGAAACCACAAATCAAATCAAAAGGGCTCATTTTGGTTTACCACAACATGCAAAACAATCGTAGCCTGCTGACTGACAAAAGCAAAACTGAATCGTCACCTCACATACTTGAGGATGCAGCGTTAGGATTACAGTTTGTGTTTTAATTGACTGAAAAATATCTGCAGACCTCTAGAAATATCTTCGTTAGAGCCTGCTAGAACTAAATCACGATAGCAAAGCAGGTGAGTCACATAACATTTGCCTACAAAAGATTGGTTGCCAGCAAATACTCTGGATTCGAAACTGACCTTTAGTTTTATGTATTCTGGATTTAGAAATAAAAGGAAAGAAACATTACAGAACAAGATCTTCCTTTTCATTCCACCGGTCCATTCTTCAGCTGTTATGTTTTGACTTTGTGTGCTGACCTTAAATCTCGCTACTCGCTCGTCTCTCGCTGAGCTTCAACTTGCGAACACTGAACGGTTCTGCCAAACTGCAACAGAATTGGAGACAGATTATCTGGCCCGAGCTGGAAATAAGTTGTTTGCCTGGTGTGATTTTTAAAGTAGAAGTGGTGAGTGTCCGAGCTCTTTAGAAGCCTACGGCCCATTAGTTGACATTTAATTTGAGTTGCCCATGCATGGCAGTTGCATTTTGCAATTGTAATTTAACACTTGAAAGCAGTTGAAGGCCATTTTCAGGTGCATATGTGCGAATAACTTGTGTTTTTTCCGTTGAATGCGCGTCAGACAGCTGTTGATTGAGGCATAATGTAAATGAGGATAATGCTATGTATTGTACTTAACAAACAAGTGTCAGCGTATTGTGGCCACTCTGGGAACAGCGATTTCTGAATGAAACCCTACACGACCTCCCTTAGCTTTGTGTCGAACCTCACTAATACAAAAGGCATTCAATAAAAAGAACAAGCAGAGAACAAGCAGTCACTGATGTCATTAAATTCTGAGGTTCAGACACTGGGAGAGATTCAAACATTTTTCACATTTCCAAACACGGAGATTAAAGGCTTATATTCAGGCTTTTATCTTGTAAACAAGACGTCTAAGCAAAACATTTTAGTGCTTTGTGTGTTCAATGATCCTTAAGTGACCACCGAGAAAACCGCCATACGACGCATGTGAACAGATCTGAATGGATCACAACAAAGTCTGACATATTCGCTGAAAGACGAGACTTAACTTTACACAGCTTTAACCACAACAATGATGTAAACATGGCTCGCTTTCCTCGCAGCTTCAGGAGACATCACTTATGGTTTACACCAATCGAGATTTTCACTCCTCTTCATACCCCAGACTAAGCAAAAGCAGACAATGTTTCTCTTACTCTCGCCGCAGAGGCAGATTGGGTAAGCTGTTGGTTCAAATGTAATTACAGCAGATTTTTTTGCCGCAAAATTTGACAATTTTTTTTTTGTTCAACCAAAGAGTGCTCTCCACTTGCTAATGTCCCCCAAGATTCATTGTCCTTATTTGCTTCTATGAGTCGCATCTTCACTTCACCTACATTTCTTTGAATCCTCTTGTAACCTGCAGTTCAGACGGAGCGATCCCAACTGTCCAACATGCCTGAACCGATTAAGTAGGCTTTTGGCTCAAATTCACACAAGGCATTGAGGCCTTTCTCTCGCTCTCTCTCTCTCTTTTTTTTTCTCTATCTATGGTTCTTTTCTTCTGCTTCTGAAGAATGTAACAAAGGTTGTCCAGTCTTCTCATGCTAAGGCCACTCTGAGTGGTCCCCTTGAGAGCCATGGGTGGGCCTGCAAAAGGAGATTCTCCTGGTGCTTGAGCTCTTTATTTCCACTGTGCTCTCCACCGCGTGGAATGGAGGTGAGAACGTGGAGTGTCTCAGCTTCAGTTGTGGCCTGAACCAAAGGCCAAAGTGAGAAAGCTGCAGTTCCATTAATCATTTTGACTTCTTAAATGTAGTTTTGGTTTGATAAAACAATAGTTTAATTGCTACACTATTGGTGAGATCCTCCTTAGTGATTCTTTAGAGAAGAGTAATAAGAGTAAAATCTTTGCTTATTAACGATGCCCTGTGGTGAAAATAAAGAACATGTCCCGAGGGTGTTTTTTTCTTTATGCTGAAAGACATATCATGAGAAAAAAAAAGCATTGTGTGCAGTAGCTGAACATTTCTGCCTTGTAACTGCAGTGCAAAGACAAGTTTCTCAAAAACATGGCTGTCGACAGCCAGGATTTCATATGTAACAAACCTAAGCATCCAAACCTATCATGTTTGCCAGTAGAACAATTCAGAGAAAAGTCTGTGAAGATTCTCAGTCATCCAGGTCATGGTTATTCTTGTAGTTTAACCGTAGCAACTGGACTTGCTTGAGGTTCTTGAAGACGTTTGTGATGAAGTGATGAAGTGATGAAGCCTCTTGGATGAGAGGTGAAACCTCTTCAAGAAACTCAAGCAAGTCCGGTTGCTGCGATTAAACTACGAGAATAATTCAGAGAAGATGTCTGCCATTTTTCTGACCGAAAATGTGATTGAATTCTTTAAACATTCTCTCCGTAGCAGATTTAAAAGTATGATGGAACAACACCATATGAGACATCATCAAAAGTTTGGCTGTCACAATGAGGATGGCATGAATTTGTAAAACCTTTAACGGGATCGACATGTTGCGTAACCTATATCTTGAATTGTAGCCGTTGCAGTTTGCTAATCACGGTGTTGCAAATGGTGACTTCGATTTCAAATTAATTAATTGTTCAGCCTGGAATTTTCTGTGTCACTAGTCTTCTTCAAAACTGGTTTTCAGATCTATCTTGAATTGTTCCAACAGTCTTTGAGCAGAGATATAGGTGAGCTGGTGTGCTTGAGCTGCAGTGAGTAGTAGGAGAGTGGAGCTAAAGAGAGCAGAGTTGTGTTCATGGCTGCAGTTAATTATAATTTTCATTATTGATTATTCTGTTGATTATTTAAGGCGATTAGTTGTTTGGTCTAAATGGTGAGAAACATCAGTGTTTCCCAAAGTCCAAGATGGCATCCTCAGATGTCTCGTTTTAGCCACAACCCAAAGATATTTAATTTACTGTCAAAGAGGAGTAAAGAAACCAGAAAATACTCACATTTAAGAAGTTCAAATTAGAGAATTTTCTTTAAAAAAATGACCCAATCGGATTGATCAAGTATCAAAATAATTGAAATTAATTTAACAGTTGACAATTAATCAATTAATAATGGCGGCTATAGTTACATCTAAGTCATTTTAAGGTATGATGTAAATCTGTATTTCACTTTTATTGGAACATTTAACGCCTGGGGAGGAACTGTACCTTCTCACTCCTGTTTTATTTGTATAAAATTACACTGTGAATGCTGTGATTCTGGATTTTTTACATTTTACAACACTCCTGACTCCCTCCCTCGCTGCATTGTTCAGTGTAAACTGAACAGAAAATGGCTTGTTGTGAGCTTCACACTGAAAAGGATATTGGGTTTCATTAGAGACTCTACAATATAAATATAACTTATCCCTCGGCTGGCCGGCACTCGGGCTTACATCAGCTCTAAAAATAACAACCGCAGTTGTTACTTGGCCTTGAAAATGTTTGAAGATGATCAAGGGAAACGGATACCTGACAGCTAATATTTACAGTGGATCAATACATGGTCTACAATATCCAGAATCATTCCACAGCTGTGGATCACGCCTGCTCTCTGGGTGGTTGTGGTGTCGCGCACCAGAACACGAGCGGACGCCTTTCAGAGCATTAACACATCACCACAAAACGCCACATAACTTTCTGCCGTTGCCAAATAACTCAGGATGAATATGCCGGGAGTTTCTGTTGGCCTGCAGCCAGTTACCACAGCATAAGGTGAAACACTGGAAGCTGCAGGTGTTCCAGAGCTACAGCGCAGCGAGGAGTCGTGGAGAGATTAAAAAAAAAAAAAAGGACATTGTTAATCTGCCTTACACTATGAAACCAAACAGCTACTGTTTGCATGATAAAAGAGAAACATAAAATCTGCAAGGTTTCACTGTCCACATCATCGCAGCTTCAGAAGGCAACACACTGGTAACATGCAGAGGTGGTATGAGACAGAAGAGATACTGGCGAATGCAAACACACAATGGAAAAGCTATTGTTTATTTTACAGATTTATCGAAACAATTTTTCTCCCAGAACAAAAACAACCATTTCATTTAAGTTTGTTTGATTCTGACAAACTGTATGTCACTGTTGAAGTGGAAAACCGTGGAATTCAACGAGAAACATGTTCAAATTAAAAAAGAGGGCTCATTATTTAAAGCATAGGACAGGGCTCAACTTAACTCTTGTGTAGGTCAACTTAATTATTAAGTTCATGTCACTTAGAAATCTGTTTTAGTGTGGCCTAAAAGTTTCTTCACCTAACTCAAAACATTGTGTTGGATCAACTTAAAAATTTTCATTCATGTTGATAAGTATTAAGTTCGTGTCACTTAGAAATCTGTTTTAGTGTGGCCTAAAAGGTAATTCATCGTACTCCAAACATTGCTTTGAATTAATGTAATTCTGCCAGCAGTTGGCTTAACTTAAAAATTCTCGTGGAAAACGCTAACATATTTTTTTTTGTTGGTCCAATGTTTTATTTTTTAGAGTGCAGCACAACAACAGAAGAAATTCAAGTTTCAAGATAACCCCTTAAAGCAATAAGATGAATCTATGTATTAAACAAAGTGGACATGGTGGATATCTGACCAGCACAACGCAGCGAAAGCAACTATTTTTGTCTTTGTTGCATCATTTTTGACTGACTTTGGAAGCAGCTTCAAACTCTACAAAAAAACGCAGCAGTTTTAATTCATGTGAACAGTGCATTTGTTAGACGATGTTTAAAAAAAGTAACGTTATAAAATCAGAATTAGAAGTAACTGCTGGCTAACATTTAGTAAATCTGCTGCTTTTCAGTCTCTTTTTTTATACTCGTCATTGTCTGACAACAGAAACAAATGGTTCTGTGAATGAGAACAGCTTTATTGGGAATTTGGCTGCATTAAGATCAAGTGTATGTGAGCACAGGGAGCAGGAGAGAAGTAAACAGACGTACAGTGATACGGTGTTTTCCTGTCTGCTCATGCTGCTGTAGTATTTTACTAAAACTCTACACAGCATACAAACCACATTTTGGTTCATTTAAAAGCACTTCCAGACTGTAAAAGATCTGGATTTTTGAAACCAAGTCGGACTTTTCGACTGCCGACATTGTCTAAAGTTGTAGCACCAAGCAGTGAACCAAAAACAACTGATGTCATTATGCAACAAATGTGTATGTTGTGAGGGAAAAAAACTTTTGATTTAATGGATTTAAGTTCAAAAGAAAGAAATGTGTCGAAAATTTTCAGCGATGATCAACTAATCGCAGCGGATCTAGATTCAGACAGCTTGGGCAGAATTTTGAAAGTATGTGGCACTTACATATTTACAAATGTGCCCTTCTCGCTGCACTAAAACAAAAAATAAAATAAAACCAGTTTCATGAGCGGCCTTTTGTGCCCAGTCATTTGCAAAAATGACTCCAAACTCTAAACAAGTCACATCAATCCTTATTTTCCCAGCTGATGTCAGCTTAAAATCTAAATCAATCTCAGCACACGAATGTGACGAAAATCCAATAAATCCCCACTTCAAAGCAAAACAGCAACGGTAAATGATTCAGAGCTAGCCAGCTGTGGCAACACGACTTGATCCGAGGTGAGAGAAGGAATAACAAGCCCGTTTCATACAACACCAGATGAGTGACGGCTACTGTAACGACAAACAGAGCAAATCTTGAGTGTTTCGCTTCTCTTAAGCATTTCTCATATTCTCCTGATAGATGCAGCGAGGGTGAAAGAGACGTTTCCTTACAAAGAACTTGACATCAAAGCCGAGGGAAAGAAAAGGAGCCAGCATGACATGTGAGGGAGGATGTGAGATGAATTCCATGGCACACTAGGATTTGGCTGAGGGCCAGTGGGGTACTCAGTTAAAGGTCAGGGTTTTTTTTTTTTTTTCCTCGTCAATTCTGGCACTTAGATTCTTCCTGCCCATATAGTATAACCATTACCCCCAAACTCAAATCTCAAATATGACAAAGATGATAAATTAAGCAGTCTGCTGAAAGTGCAGAGATAGATGACATATGGGGCCGTGTGTAGACATACTGTATGGAGGCCCGTTTAGGCATTAAAAAAGTCATTTTTCAGTGCAGCAGGTGAGAAGTTACAGCAGATGGATAAATTAATTAATATCTGACCAACAGAAAAAGTCAAAATCTATTTATTTGGATAGATAATGAACAGTTGAACCCTCTGAACTCCAAGCAGTTTCTGGGCATTTTTGCCAACCGGGAAAATTTTAACCAACGGGGGCCAAAAAATCAACGCAAAAACAAAGTCCTGCACCTCAATGAAAACAGCGCAACCACGGCTAGAAGTAGACAAACATGTCTTGTGCATACTTTAATATAGCTACAAAGCCAGAAATAAGATTAGAAAAGAAGGTAAAATGCTGAACATAATTTTTTGCCAATGTTCACAGGTGTTATCAGGATTTGGTGGAAATAGTGGCCCTTTACTGCTTGTTCCAGGAGTGTCAAACTCTGGCCCACGGGCCAAATTTGGCCCTCTTTGTAATTATATTTGGCCCACAAGACAATACCAAATGACTACTAGAGCTGCCCCCGGTATTATACTGTACAGCGCATTCACCGCTAATACTACAAATCCCATAATGCCCTGTTGTTGTTGTGTTGGCGCGTCAATCAGGACAGGACCCAGAAACTCCCTCTCCTCTGTGACAGTAGGCATAGCGACTTCACACTACAACTGTGCCATTGATGTGTTTTTTTATTTATAATTTGATTTTGCATGTCTCCACTATTAAGTTATATATAATGTTTGGTAATAAGCGTTGCTTGTTCCATATTCAATGTTAAAGCAAAATTTGTTTCGGCCCATATTAAAAGTTCATTTGTTCAATGTCGGCCCGCGACTTTGTTCAGGTTTTAAATTTTGGCCCACTGTGTTTTTAAGATTGACACCCCTGGCTTATTCCATTCCTGATAATCCATACCTATTATCCTATTTGCTTTGTGTGAACACAGCCTGCAGTTAACCCAAGTTCAGTTTAAAAGGTCCAAAATTTTTGTCATGTGAGCATTGTTTGAAGTTGAGTCACTAACGCCTTCACAGTTGTGTCCCAGAATTGTTTTTGTTTTTTTCAGAATCTGTTTATTGTGATTTTTTATTTTTATTTTTTTAAATGAGACGTGGAATAAATTGATAAATTGAAGATATATCCCAATTTTAAGCTCAGATTTAGTCAGGTTTATTGACAGAACGGTTGATCAACTATCAGAAAGCTGGGAACCGGATGATTCGTTGTGTGCTTCTGGCTCTGATAAATGGTGTAACTTTGGCACTTTCTTACAGAAAACATGCCTTTCAAAGCTGCCAGTGGGTTTTGGGGCTCAGAAGGTTAAGTCAGTTTTGGGGCAAAAAAATGCAAAGTATGTGAGGATTTGTCTCCTCTTCTTTCTGCTGTGTGATAACAACTGGATATTTTCTCATTTCGGACTGCTGTTGAGACCACACATGCAACTTGAGCAAGGACATGTTTTACCATTTACTGACACTTTATAGACCAATAAATCAATTAACCAAGAAAACAACTACACAAGTTCAATTAAAGTAAAAGTGTTCAATTAAACAGAACAGTTTTTAACAGTGTGAGTAAAGTCATTCAGATAAACGATGAGATTCCTCCGCCTGCTGTTTCTTGTCCTGCATCCGCTGAGGACAGACAGAGAGGGCAAACACAGGCTGTGCAAAGGCAGACCTCAGCTCCAAACCACCACAGACCCCTGTGAAAAAATAAACAACTCGGCGCAGACAACAAACAAATGCTGGTTTACGCAAAAAGAAAACTCAGATTCATTCCAAATGTTCCTTCCTGCCAGCAGTCAGCTGTTTAAAGTCTGTGGTTGCTGAGGTTACACACCTGTCCACTTCAACCAGGACTGCTCCGGTCTCACTGCAGCGGGGAAACCCAGAGCGGTTTGGTTCGCGTGATACGTCATGACGTGCCGCTTTGAAAAACTAGATTCTGGTATTAGTTATACCAATGCTGACCTATCTGTCATCTGATTGTCTGACAAGAGTTTGGCCTCGTCTCTAGAAGGAAGAAAGGGATGGGATATAATTTACTGCGTTGAAACTCAATAATGAGGCATCCCTTGTAATCCACAGGGGTATATTGTCTGCTGGTCAGGCGGCACGCTCGCCCTTCTCCTGTAAACACAGGAAGAAAAAAAAATAAAAAAATGCTCCCCTCATAGATGAAAACAGCGCTCTTCTTTTCTGGATGGGTGAGGAGCAGCGCTGAGGGGCCTTCCAACTGGAAACAGATGGCTCCCTAATGTGTGCATGCCTTTGGATGAGTGTGTGCGAGCATACGAGGGTGCTTATATGAATTAATGTTCCACCACATCGTACAGTATGTGAAGCAAATCTGCAGAAGAGACAGAAATTAGGTCTAATCCGACCAACAGAAAGAATGTTTTAGTAGTGAGGGAGCAAAGCGAAGGGAAAGCTCAGTGCACATACATGACACATCCACCTAAGCTGTGTTGTTATCTCGCAGCGTGTGATTGTTGGGCTCATGGCCAAACAGAAAGAGTATATAAAAAAAGCAAAGCAAGCCAAAGTGTGAGTGGAGTGATACCATCCAGCCCTCCGATGATCTAGCTCTGCTATCAGCTGTGATGTGAAGAGCGAGACTCATTCTCTCTTGTTTGCTGCCTCAGATTTCTCTTCTTTGGCGCAGCGTTGTTTAGGTTGGCCTCCCGGGGTGACTCTAAGTCCATGATCCTATTTTGAGGGTCTCTTTGAGGCGAGTCGGGGGAGATGAGAGTCCGGACTATTTGATCTCCCTCTGTGTTTCATGGGTGCCATGTGATATACATGTTTTTAACTGTTCCCCTCTGGTTTGGCACTACCTAGTCACACGAGCGTGACTGGATATTTGATTTTATTGCTTTAAAGTGACTCCAAAGTCTGGTGCAAGTCTGAGGATAGTGTGCATGCACATACGCTGATGATCCAAAAGTGCATCGTGACAGAGCTGCAAGACAGACATTAACCAGCTTAACCCCAAAACTCGCCTCAGGAGGTACTTTGTTTTTATATTAAAAACAAGAATAACAAGAATTGACACTATTTATAAGGGAAATAAACTGTAAAATCAGAAGGAATAGCAAGACTTTCAGATGGTCCCTCAACAATAAGGACATAGTGTTCCATCAGGACGCTTCACCAAACACAAGCTAAAAATAAAGATATTTCATCAAAATCATTTTATTCTACATGTCTTTTGATTTGCTCTAACCACACTCTGTAAAAAACTAAAAAATTCCACATGCACTGGAGCAATCAGGAAGCCTTTATTGACTTAGTTGTTACCAAAAGTCACCTAAAAAAAATTCAGGGACTTTTCGGCTTAGTTGCAGGCTGTGGTTAGACAGAGCAGAGAGGAGACACGTATGGAAACACATTTAAGAATGCAAGAAAGTAAAATATCAAACTGGAAACACCACTTAACACTTATTTATAAATGCAGAATAAGTTTTGATGATTTGTAAAAACGTGACAGGGGTCAAAAGCATCCAGAAACTGATCGAGGTTCAGACGGTTAACCAGACAAGTTAAATAAATGCAGAACAGGTTTTTATGATTTTCCCTAAAAGTAATTTTAACTGCTGCAAAAAAAAACTGGATATAACTCATAACTTTTTGGTGTAATTAAATCCTTTGGCTCTTTGTAGAATGACAGAAGACATTTCAAGGTGATGTCAAGCTTTTTAATGGGCAGGTTAACTGCTGGAATTGCTTTTATGTGTGAGGACAAAAGTGCAGATGGCTCAGCGCAGATCTGGCAGAGTGCGTGGAAAAGACAGGCGCTGTGGGTCGGGAGCACCGCGATCACCCGCAGGTGATCTTATCTGGTGCTGACATCCCACACATCCACACCCTCACACATCATAATGCATTAATTAGATAAATAAACACTGAAAAAGCCCACACCTTACAGCGTACACTTCCATGCACTTACGCTGTTAGCTGCACTGAATCTTCCAACATGGTCTGCAGAGGCATAATTGTCGAAAATTTACTGCTCTTCCATTTTAACGACCACAGAGTTTGCAGTTGTCAACCTGAAGATCAAAACTACCAATTTGACGAAATTATAGCATGAAAGAGAAACACAAGTCAACAGCGGTCGCAGTGAATCATAGCCATGAGCTCGGATTATAAGAGGTTGTAAAAGACAAGGCAGATAATCCACTAAGAATGTGTCGCCTCTGATTACAGCTGTCACTCCTCAGCTGGGATCAGTGTGTTGACAGATGAACCTGCTCTTAAAGGGGACTACCAACAAATTTCAGCTTATGATTCTTACCTTTGAGGATAATAAGTGCTTGCTAATAAAAGAAAAATGTAAAAAAAAGTTTGCACCACCCACATTAATCTGACATGTGCAGATGGCTCCGTATAAAATGATTTGCACAACTTTGACAACATCATTTTCTGGGGATCGAGGAGAAGTTTCTGGAAAGCAGATGGCATATTTACCACATCAAAAACAAAAAAAAAGCATTGCATAAATGTCATTAAGTGCCAGAAGAGCAGCTTCTGACCGAGAACTGCTTATAATCACAAAACACATGTGACATTCGTTAATTCCTAACTCGGTATCTCCATTTAAACATTCTGCGAAGACAGTCAGTCTGTCTTCAGCCTCTCCATACCATCAAACTCCAGCAGCTTCAGAAATTGCACATAAGAAGAGGACCTACTGTACTCACAGACAATACCAAAATAAGCACGAGACTGCTTTAATCAGGCCCTCGATACCACATCTAGTCCACCGACAACAATAACAGCCCGGCAATTTAAACAGGCTGTGGCCAGCGCTAACACGCACAGACGGGTAAGTTGTGTTTGTTTTCTAAATCCCAAGATGTTGTTCTGGTCGTACAAATACAAACAAAAGATCAGCACTGCTGGTTATCTAATGGCAACAACACACAGTCGTCTTTGTTCTACTCAAAGAGCTAATGCACACATCAAGTTCTACTTTGTACCACGCAGACAGAACAGGGCTCCAGACGAACTTTTTTAACTTCACAGCACATTAATTAGATGCAAACAACATTTTTCAGTGCACCTTTTAAGCATTATAAGTTCTCATACACATTAGCAATTCCTTAACCCATTATAAACGACTGTTAATAGAATAAAGGTGCAGATAAATGCACCTTCTTGGACACTTTGTGCTTGATTTTAAACTTTTTTTAATGCTTTAGCTGCACCATTTGCAAGTATTGCAATGCATAATGTTACCCATTCAAATATATCTCAATGTTTCCCAAAGTCTGAGAATTTACTTGTGATGACGGGTGCTTTAACGTGACCGATGTGCATGCAGAGACCCGTGCAGGTTAGGGTGTAGAGGAAAGTGTAACCCAGGTTGTTTTCTGAAGTTAGAATTTACAACTGTCTCTGAAACGCCTCACAAGGGTTGGCAAAGCATACAGTTGAAAGATATTCCATAAAACCCTCATATGAACTGGTAGATACTACTAAGCCACTGTGCACAGAGAAGCCTCTAGTCCCCATCGGTTATTGCAGTGCATGCAACTCGGATAGATACGCAACAAAAAAAAATCTGTTCATTTGAAAAGAAAGATTTTATCGAGACACACAAACAGACTTGCAAAGTGTCAGATGCACCAGTGTGACCAATGAAATGTGTTTATTCACACATTTTGGTGAACAAAACGACCACACTCTGGAGTCCTGCAGTGGTCTAACTACATTTGAATCATTACATATGTCATCTGGAAGCACTGACGTTGGCCTTTGAGCTACAGAAAGGCTCATAATAGAAGCCAAACTGCCACCTGAACACCTTAAATGTGAATGCAAGCCATTTGGGCTTCATTTGTACTAAAAGTCAGCGGTTATAAAACAGGTCAAGATAATTAACCCACATTTAGATAAAACACTTTGCATTGCCGGGTGGGTACTTTTAGCACACAAAGAGACTGGACTCACTCAGTTTGTGATTACAACCAATCACTGTGCCAGAACAGGATCAGTAAAAAGCAGTTTAATAAATCATTAGCTCCTCGTGTGAGACGTTTCCTTCCTCCTCTTTGTTGCATAGATCTCTGCCTCGTCTCTGCAGAGACACATGTATGTGCGCGCTAATGACTATGATTAAGGCGGCCTGGATTAGGTCCTGCTGTGGTTTATGACACACGTACACACACAGAAATCTGGCTCTGTGATGTGTAAATCTGGAGAAAACCAAAAAAACCAAACAACATAAACAAAGAGATGTACTACTTAATTAAACTTGAAATACACGCGATGGGTTTTCCACAAAATAGTGCTAAATGACACAGATTACGATACACACAGTCGTAACCAGCTCATCACTCATGTTCACGGAGGAGGCCTGTGGGATAAACAAAATATCCGAACAGCGTGGGTGTGCTAATCCAGAACACAGCCTTAAGTGAGGAGAAGCTTAAAATAATAATGTAAAAAAAGATTTCTGGAGTTTCAGAAAATCAGCCGCTGCGATGTACATTTTGAGGTTTTATTTCATGCACAACATCACTTATTACACAAAAATGAAAGAATATGGGCAGCAAAGTCACTGACAATAATGGGGGCTCTTCTTTGGGGTCTTAGAGAAATGCTCTTAATACAGAGCAAGCCTAAAGGAAACCATCCATGCCATTTGTCTTTGGAAGACTAACGAATTACCTCGGATGCGGAGCAGGAAAATCACCCAGTAATTCTGCGCTCGTGGGGCTACGAGGTAAGCCCACTAGTCAGATAAAATTAGGCTCAAATGTCTGCACAAGTTAGAGTAACGGCTGACCACCTCAGCTCGAGGAAAATAAATCAGCCAGCCACACAGACAGTCACCGAGGGAGACTAGAGAAGGGCAACAGGTGGCCGTCAACTTAGAGAGAAAGAGGGTCATCATCCACTTAGAGAGGAGCGGCAAGTCTGTCTGTTGCTCCCCGGGCTCCGCTAAGCTGAGCCAAGCACCAGCAGGAGCAGAGAATAAGGTAAAGCCAGTTCAGGGTAGCGTTCAGCCAAACAGTCACAAGTGCAGCCATGTAAACCATGTGATCCGTTACATCAGGCGCTTACTAGAAATGTGTTTTGATGATACGCCGTTATACAATCGGGGAGCATCGCCTAACGATATTAATAACAATAGGGACTGTCTAATCTAATATAGGTTTACTGTATCAATTACATAATTACGGTGTCACAAGCATCAAAGAGGAACCATCGGCATGTGAAAACTTGACCTCGGCAGGTTCAAGCAGAAGCTGTCTTTCTCATTTCTCGTGTGTCTCACCAATAGTTTAATGAGCTGTCAGGACAGAACAATCCCAGTAAAAAGATCCACTGGAGATTCCAAACTTTTCCACTACATGTCAGTACGTACGATAAATAACCAGAGAATCAAAGATATCTCTCGGATCACACTGACCTCATTCAAATGAAAAATGTCTGTGCCGTCGGTTTACTTCTACTTGAGCTGGAGAAAAACAACCAAATTCAAAATCTGACAATTTACAGCTTAATAGCCTTTGCAGACTTTGGGTTATTTTTGCCCTTGAAGCCTGTAGGAGGGACCGAGTGTGTGTCTTTATGAGAAAATATGCCCTCCACGTTCTGCTACTAACAACCTCTACTGCTTAATAGCGTTTTAAAAGCTTGTGTATTAATTTCTTGCACAAATAAACACGGTAGCAAATCTAGCAACACCTACTTTTCAGCTGCATCTTTCCAGAAACAGGCAGGAAAAAATAAGCCTAATTACTTAAACCATAAGCTGACAGAGTACATTGCAGTTAGTAAAAGCAAAGGCATCCCTGGTTTAATCAAAAGCCAACTTCTGAAGCGCGCTGTGTGTGTCTGCACACACGCCATGTGGATGCATATGTTTTCACTCAGCTTTTTTGCGCTAGTTCCCTCACATTACTCAAAGACACCAGGAGGCCCAATTAAACAAAGTGACAGCACACAGTAACTCTGAAAACATAAAATGTTTTCAGCCTCCGCTCCATGCCAGCGCTCTGTTTTCGCAGCGTGTTGCTGAAGTGCCGCTAATTGTCACTCAAATTAAGATTCTTGGTTATTTCCCGCAAACTGCCACTGTGCAAGTTTAACAAGCGCCTAAATAAAACAATCCACTGGTGACAGAGGTAATTAAAGCTCTTACCTCACTTCTGATACTGACTCAGGAGGACAAATTTGACCATCACAGAGAGAGATGTGACGAATGTACGGTTTGGAATAGAAGACGGTTTAGTACTCACCGATGCAGGCGTGAACTCTGACTGAAAGCTGGGTTCGAAGAATGATGCTGTGCTTCTTGCCTCTCCTAGGAAGACAAACAGAGAGAAAGCAGCATGTTATAAGAATATTAGCACCACTGTGATCATTTAAATGTGTATTACGGGCTCCACACCGATTAGCCACATCGTTAAAACCTCTGACAGATGGAGTGACATTGAAGATCTTGTTGCTAACCCTTATTTGCTGAAAGACCTTGATGTCCTGGAATTCATGTGGATGTTAGTTTGATTCCTGCTAGAGCAAGATGTTCGATTATTGCGACAAATTTTGCTGACAATTTTAGTGGGAATAGTCATTTTTATATTTCTTTTCCACCAAAACAAAATGTTTTTAGTGCCATCTGCGCCAAACAAGCATATTCCCTTCCATCTGGAGGATAAACACTGTAACCGAGGGCGTCACATATGTCATGCATTACTGTATATTTGCATATTACGCTTGACCACATTGCAATTTTGACAGTATTTTGATTAAATGTTCGGCTCTATATATGGATCCTTCATGACGGTAATGCTCCCAAATGGCGGGACAATGTACCCAACTACACCACAAAAATATTTAGGAGCGGCTCGAGGAACTTGACCAAGAGTTTAAGGTGTTTAACCACCCTCCAAACTCCCCCATATCAGAAACCATTTGAGCATCCGAAGCTCAGTCCACAGGACCCAAAGGATCAACAGGGGGAACCTACATAATATCACAGCAGTTAGTTTTAGTGTTGTGGCGGATCGGTGGGCATCCTTTTGTTGGTGTATGGGGGTGATGCACAAACACAGCTGAATCAAAACAAAACAAAAAAACGGAATGATTTTCTTCATCTAAAGCAACCACCAATAGGCAAGTGCTGACATGACAATATATCTGAGCAGCTACTGTTCAACGGTGCAAAACAATCTTCAAAGTGAATTCTTCTTCTGTAAGTTATTCCGTTCGGCGTTGCTTAAATCCCTCAACGTTTGCAGTTTGAACAGGTCTTCGTAGGTGAAAATGAAGGATGGGAGCGACTCGGAGGTCAGCTCCGCCTTCTGTGTTAATGGAGATATGCCAAGACCCTATCACCATCCTGTCAGCTGCTTACAATGTCTGAATGACAACCGAAAACAAAGACGACAACAATGCAGGCTGATTCTATTCAGTCGCTCAAAGTGAACGGGAGGGCAGTGCAGTTTGTAGACCTACAAAAGACAATTTGCCTGCTTAGAAGCTCTAATGTGTTTATAAAGACTGAAGTCTGTAAATTTGTTGTTTGTTGCATTAATGTAGATTCTCTTGGTCCATCTCTCAATGCTTTCCAGCTTCCCTACTTGGTGTGTTGGACCTCCAAACTCAATTGTGAAATGGGTTACACATAAATGCTTTTATTTCTCAAAAAGTTCGGTCCTTTTCTTCACTTTAGAGACGCACACTGTAGTTTGGCACATTCCCCATCCTGTGTTTTGGGTTTTTGTCGACCGGGGCCACCCTTTTGCTCGCACTTGGATCACACATTACACCATTAACCTCCCCAACCACCCAAAGAAACATACAAACAAACCTAGCAGACACAAATGTAGACAAGAGCACAGCAGGTAGAGTTGCAAAACACCCCCACCCCTCTCATTTTCCAATCCAGTTCACTGACAAATGGGCTTTTATGCCGCCTGCACAAAGGTTGCGCGATTGTTCCGACGGGCTCGGTGCCAGCGGCGGACTGTCCCTGTGAGCGACCATCGGGCCCGGAGTGACAGAAAAAAGAAAGCTAACTGCATAACTGATCCACAGACAGACAGACATACTGACATCTTTCCTGTCAGCTGGAGACCGATATGCACACAAGGAGATTACGCGGGCAGGGGAAGTCTGTTTACGCTCACTGTTTATCAAATATAATATCCAGCAACATGCCAAGGCGACACAGCAGCAACATCTGTCAACATGGACCTTCGCTGGCGGGACGAGAAAGCGAACGGGAACTTAATCCCCTGTGATGCTGTTGAGGGCAAACGGGTAACTAGAGCCATTTTGTCACGAACGTCTGCTTTCTCTCCGCTGCGCTGCAACAGTATCCCTGTGCTTAACCGAGACCTGAGGCTACGCAGGCCAACATGCTCATTATCAAATTAAACAAACGTGCACGGAATATAAGTGAGGTTTTCAGACCCCACTCACCAATTAAACATGAAAATTGGACACTCCCACAGACAGCGCTGCAGGCCTGTGACGGGTGGAGCCCAAAGTTACAGAAATAATCATAAGTATAAGGAATGTCAGCCCAATAACAAATTGACTACATGTTGGTGCACTGAATTCCTTGGTCCTCCTCCTGTGCCAGAATGTTCTGGTTTCCTCCAGTGGCGGTGGTACTGTGTAATGGACTTAAGCCACTGGTCAAATTAAACCTGATTCATCATGCTTCTGAAATACTTGCTGACACAGTTTGAATAACTGTAGTCATGTTTCCATGTAATTATCAAGCAAATTCGAAGTAAACGTTTGCAGAGAAAAATGAAAATAAAATGCAAATGAGGATCGTTACCGCTAAGTGCTTTGGAGCGAATAAATTAGGCTGCAATGAAGGTGCCGCTATGAGCTTTATTAGTGAGAAGCCGGTAACAAAACCAGCTGCATTGTACATGAGAAAAACTGAGAAAATTCATCAGGAATTGTTTTTTTAATCTGTAAAGTTGTGATTATTGTCAGCTGGTATCGTGTTTCAAGACAGCAAACCATTGGTCGTCTGAGTTAAAGGTTCACTATGTCAGAACTTATTCGACAAAGACATTTCCATCACTCTTTATGTGCAATAAGTCAAAAATCACCTCCAGTGAGCAGAAGAATATTCAGGAAATTGGGGAGGTTTTTACAATTACAGTTTCCATTAACACATACTTCAGAATGTCCACAAAACTACATTATACATTCTAAAAAGTAAAGACATATTGCCATGACTAAATGCAAGTTTGCAAGATTAAAAATAATAATAATAATCCTTACACATAGATTGAGATTCATCTTGTCAACCAAAAACAGTCTTTTGATGGTTGTGTTGAAATATTAAGGAGAAAAAGCTGCTTTTTCTTATTCAAGTTTGTGAAGCCAGTTAAGTAAATTGCTAAAGCAAATTGTTTTTACGAGCAAATAACAAGCCACTCTTATTAAAAAGTTGCTTGTTTTTATGTGAGCTCTATAGAAATGGCCTATTTACTGTAATTAAGTACATAAAACTTTAAAATTCCTTTTAAATAATGTGGAACTACTAATTGGAACAACTTCATTTTTTTTTATAAATAATCAACTTAAAACCTTTTTTTATGCTGCCAATCCTTCACTAGGTGTTAATGTAAAAGCTAATTTCCCTAACTTGATTTAAAGACGTCATTACTCGTAAAGTTTGATGCGTGTTCATTTTTTGTTGAGGGTATGGAAACACTGATTGTGACCAGGGCTGCACGGTGGCGCAGTGATTAGCATCGTTGCCTCGCAGCAAGAAGGTCGCGTCCCAGTGAGGACACCCTGGAGCTTGCTGTGTGGAGTTTGCATGTTCCCCTTGTGCAGCGTGGGTTCTCTCCGGGTTCTCCGGCTTCCTCCCACAAGGTCCAAAAACATGTTGAGGTTAATTGGTGATTCTAAATTGTCCGTAGGTGTGAATGTGAGTGTGCTTGGTTGTCTGTCTCTAAGTGTAGCCCTGTGATAGACTGGTGACCTGTCCAGGTGAACTGCCTTCACCCTAAGTCAGCTGGGATAGACTCCAGCCCCCCACGACCCTAGTTAGGTTGAAGTGGTGTATACATAATGGATGGATGGATGATTGTGACCATTTTTCCGATTGTCTCATGAAATGAATGAACCTAACCGCTACCTACAGTGATTACCTCCTACTTACGTCAACCTCCTGACCATTACTGAAGCCAAATGGTCAAAAAAAACCTTGCTTTATAAAAGATTAAATGAAAACATATGAACATTTTTATTACGTCTGTACGTTAACAAAAGGCATTGGACCTTTTTCCTCAACAGCATAAATCTGATATTCATCATCGTCACTTTGCGTATCAAATGCTACAGCTGGAGAAACTTAGCAAAAACGTACCTGGCAATTACACGCCAACGTTGTTTTCTCTTTTCTATTCATCACCCTCACTGCTCTGTTGTGCAGCACCCTCATAAAGCTCTGCCTTAATCCTTATACCCAGAGCAGCAACAACTGGACCCGTGGACGCTTGCCAGCTCCGTGCTCTCTGGCTTTATCTAACGGAGGAATTACTGGCCCTGTTTATAAAACAACACAAAATGTGTACCCACAGAAAGTGAATACACATACTTGGGATACAGTAAAGCCAGTACTTCCCCTCAAAGACCAATTAATGCCAGACAAGAAGGCCCCACAGAGCTCCGCTGACTCAGCACTTCTTGGACACCCTGGCTTGAGAGCAACAGCGTCTACGGAAGGGACCCCCAGCGCTTGAGTCAGCCAGGTGGGGTAAAGAGGCTGAAGTATGAGGCTTAAGATTATCTGCAAGGTCGTATCTGCTGCTTCGCGAACCGCCGACCAGGTCAAACACACGCAACCGCACGCACATAAACGGTAAACAATGACCGATCCGCTCCATCCTGTTAATAATACCCTTTAACTGCAAGCACAGAGAGGGACAACTGGTGTTTTATTTCCTTCCATGAAGTTTTAAGTTGTGCCGTGTTTGACAATTCCTCTGGTTCTTCTCAAATGCACTTTTCCCCTCTTCAAATGAAAATCTCGTGTGCTGCTGTGAGCGTCTACGAAACAATGTCCAAGTGGGTCAGAAAAAAATGAAAATAATGAAAGCAGAGCTGCCCTAAGAGAGATGAAAGGATATGATGAGAAGCTCGGAATAGTTGAGGCCTACAGAGCAAGACCAGTTGGATTTTTTAATATGCCCGACTTCTAAATGGTTGTCAAACACATCTGAAACACTCAATAAAACTAGGAAGAGCATTTTCAGCATAAAATTGTTGGCTTTCTAATATAAATTATATGTAGCAGGGCAGTGAAATGCTATAAAGTGAAATGCTCAAGACGAAATTCACATGCTGAATCATTTATGTAGTCAATATCAACACGTCATGTTATCTTCTAAAGGCGAGCCAAGGGAATATGTCCTCGAGGACTTTGCTAATCATCTGCCAATCAACATCCAGCTCAAAAAACATCAAAACCAGCTCTTCGGTCCATATGATCCATAAAAACGTCTAAATATCTAAAAGCCATCTGATCCCAACAATGTCACCAGAACTCCACCTCAGCTCAGGGCTACAAATGCAGGAAATTGTGCTTCAATCTATCACCGCGAAGACACGACGACTACCTAAAACTGTGCAGATACGTCTGAGCGCATGTCTGTGCTGGATGGTCAGTTTATAACCTGAAGCGAGGCAGTGTCAGTGATGGGACACGGGGATTTACGAGTCGCAATCTCCCATAGCCGAGCTTCACAACACGGTGTGGAAGTGATTATGGCCCTTAAGCTCCAGTGACATGGATATCTCCTGGCTCTACAGCACTCTGTCAGAGGATCATACTTTAATCTGATTGTAAAGACACTAGGTATGACACAGGCGCCTCAGGAATGTAACCTGTCATTAATATCAATTACACATGGATTCAATTGCCAATGATCAGGAGAGTTCGGGAGCTTAGGCTGCACGTGAATATTGTACTCTCCAAAAGTTAGGTGGTAAAGCTCAAAGCAGGAACAGTGAAGGCAGAGTGGATGCGGGGATTTGATTGGAGTTGGAGCGTTGCTTTGAGATCAACACTCAAATCAGCTACTTTCTCCGAGTTGAAAGTTTTGGAGCTCTCGCTGCTGTTGACAGATCGCATGCAGTAAAAAGCGAGTGAAAACAAAAATAAAATGGAACAAGTAAAGGTGAAATGCCTCATCAGACCTTTTATTAGCTCAATAATCATCAAATCAACAACACTGAGCGGTGGGGGATGTAATCCTGGGCACATCAGCACCATAAAAAGCCAGAGAGCAGAACTGCCCTATTTTTACAAAATAATTGGCTAACCACCTTCACCCCCAGCCTCCTCAGACAACACTGTGTGGGTTTAATGACACACATCCATACCTGCCTCTGCCAGCTGGCACGACACAGGCCCTGGCAGGCTCGGTCTTTGACGAGAGAAGAAGTGGACCACTTTAACCTCACAGCTCTCAATAGCCTCCCATAAGCTCCTAACAATTTCAGCTGGAACTGGGAAAGGACAGCACTCGCAACGTCCAATAGAAACACCAAGCCAGAGAGCAGCTTATGAATTCCAAGTTAGACAAATAAATCCATACATGTTTGTGGTCCAGCTGACCAGGAACTCTCATGCCAACCTTTGGTTTGTGATCATCTAAAGTGGGCGGTACATGAATGATATATCAACATACTCCAGAGTGCAGGAAAATACATATGGAGTCAATAAAGGCAATGGCAAAAAGAAAGTGTATGAAACTGAAATTATACCAACAAATTTAAACCTCTTCTTCATCTAGATCCAGAGGTTATGTCAAGACAAAGTAGCATGGAGCTAGATGTTACAGGGGAAACAATACAGCTAAATTATTAGCTGAGAGCTGTGCCGGTGGAGGGCGAACGGTTGTAGTTACCTCAGTGTTCTAATGAGAACACCAAAGTAGCGTTCAATAGAGATGAGGGTGATTTCTCATGAGACATGTCTGTAACACAAATGGTTTAGATTACATCATTTCTGCCACTCGACCAAGGAGGCCAGAGACGTGAATGGATGAACGCCATGGAAAGTGTGAGACGTTTAAGGCTGATTTATACTTTTGCATATTAACCTATAGTTTGTTTTTAAGCATTTATGCATGTGTTGCTGGTGTGTCCGTGCTGCTTTGCAATTACATCACCAGAAGTTGCCGTTGGGGTTTCCATTCAATGTGTTGAACGCGCTTCAAACAATGGCGACCGAAACTAAGACGGGTCAAGTTGGCGTCGGAGCTAACAACTGTTGAGCTACATGTTTACTGAAATTACTGCAAATCAGAAAAGAGTGTGACCATTGAACCAATTGAGTTTATACACAGATTAGCAGGAACTCTTGCAATTGTAAGTGGATGCAAACATTTGTCGAAAATTGGCCCTTTCGGGGATTTCTGTTTCGATTGCGGTGTAGGATCTGACAGCTTTGACTGCACTGTGTGCGCCAAAAACAACAACACATCGTTGCTGGATGTAGCTCCAGTTCTATGAGGACATAAGAGACAGAACAATGGTGGGTTTGTTATGACAGCCTATATAGCAAGAAGACTGCTCCTCCACAACCATATTGAAAAATGCCACTTGTCCCCGAATTAAACCAATCGTCTTCTTAGAGTTTAACCAAACAGCATAGAGCCCCACGTAGCACATTTTTCTGGTCCACTCAAAAGTACCTACCATCAGGTTTTCCCCCCAAAAACAGCCCTGTAATAGGTTCTAAAGGGGTAATTCTTGCTTTTGGAACACACACAAAGGTTTGGGCCACCCCTAAAATAGCCCCAGACAGACATTTTCCTTTAAAATCCCAAAGTGCTCAAAGACTTAAACTTTAGAGAGCCTCAGGTGCCATAAAGCCTGTCCCCCTCAGTTCTTCAACAGATCCAACTCCTTCCTGAGAACAGCTCTTGGGCAGCAAAGCTCAATCAGCTGAGGCCCGGAAAAAAGGGATTATATCACTAATTCATCCTCAAGCCAAATAGGTATCATTACGATTTAAATCGCTGTAATAGTATCGAATTAGGCAAAGGAATATAGCAAACAGGATATTAATACGTATCTCCATAGCCAAGGATTTAAATACTGTATCTGTTCCCTCTTGCCTAAATTCTGAAGTCTCTTTCTCGACAAACAGTAATCATATTGTACTGATTATGTCTGACTGTTAAAGCAGAGAAATAGTTGGGAGTGTTTTTAAAAGCCAGATTGTTGTAATCAAAAACTTTTAGGTCGCTCACTCTTAAATCACTCATTTTTTTATTTCTGGTGGATGACAGCTAATTTGACCACAGCAGCATGAACAATCTATTCCTGGACAATCAAGAGCCTGGCAAGCGACGTGCATTACTGTATCCACCTGATAGGCAGTGCCAGTCCCTTCTGTGTTTTCAGCCTGAGCTGCACTGGCAACACTCCCAGCTGCACCTTTTGAAGAGCAAGGAATACATGAGCAAGTTTTTATAGCAGCACAAGTTTTGGTTTTAAAACTGTAGTGCAGAAACAGATTAATCTTAAGCTTTGTGCATGTATTTTTTCTTCTAGGGCTTTTGAAGTTTGGTGATAGTGAAGGAAAAGGTATGAGAGGTGATTGTTATCTTACCCTCCATCTTCCTGAAATCCCTCCAGTTCATCTCTCTGTTCTGCCAGGGTAGACTCCAGGTCCAAGTAGCTTCCATTATGGGACAGCTGAAGGGCACAGTCATCAGGCTAAACAGAAAAAAAACAAAACACACACACACTTAAAGAATGTATGTATAAAGAATGCTTAACAATAAGTTAAACAGGAGACATTTATGAACTTTTGATGCTGGAAATCCATTTGCGGGATCCTGAACTGAATTCTACTCCCGTCTGATCAGATCAAAAACCACATGCCGGCTGAACAATTGGCAGTGACATCCAGAGAGACTGAACTCCGGTTTCTGTGAAGCAGAAAAATGACTGTGCCTTTGCTTCAAGCACAGTATACAGTTATACAAGTTCCTAACCGCACGGAAATTACAGTATACAACTAAAGTGAGTAGACCCCTGTGCAAAATCGCTTAAATGTTGAAGGACTTCAGATTGCATCACCTTTTAAATAAACGTGTTATTTCTAACTTGACAAGTACAGTATTTTGTCTTATAAACAATCAAAAACAGATACTTTAGGAAGAATTTATTGGAAATTCAGGCCCCAAAGCAGAAATTCAATGCAACAAAAGTAAATATACGTTTGCATCCAAGAAAAAGAACCCTCGCTTGCTCTTCAGCACAAAGCCGTAAGACGAAACCTTGCTAAATAAGGTGAAAGAAGCCTTATGAATATTGAGAGCACATTCTTTGGTCAGATGAGACCATAATAAATTTGTTGGGCTGAGATGAGGTCTCGCATATTTGGTGTGAACCTAGCTAGGACAACCACAGTGAATGCATAGTCCCGACAGTGAAGCACAGAGGTGGGAGTGTGATGATATGAGACACCATTAGTGCAAAAGGTGTTTGGGAGATGACATTTATAGGTGCACCACGAATGTCTATCGATATATACTTAAATATCTGCTGACTAGATGACTCCCAGTCTGCAGAAACTTTGGCAGAAGAGGAATATTCCAGCATCCAAAGCACAAAATCACAAAAGAGTTTCTAAAGAAGAAAAAAAATGCAAACTATGACCTGGCCAAGTAAGTCGCCCGACTTGAATCCAACAGAACACCGTTTGGGTATTTTAAGGACAAGGGTAGTGCAAAACAACCCTTCCAGCAACGAGCAGCTGGAAATAAAATGTCTCTAAAGAATAGCAGAGCATCGCAACAGTATTCTCTGTGCCAAGAAGGATTGAGTCTGTCATTAAAAATAAGGGTGGAATAAAAGCTTTGAATCTCTGCACTGATTTTTGTTGCATTTAGAGCCTGCCATGGGGCTTGTATTGTTAACAGAGTAAATCTAAAAAGTTAGTTTTTAATTTTACACAAGAGCAAATGTCCTCCTCAGTTCTGTTGTCTACTGCAATCCCAACAAGCTAAGACTGGAAACTTCCCTTCTTTAAATCACTTCTCCTAAATATAGATGCCGTTTTTTGTTTTGGAGAAGAAAAACATGGTTTTATAAATCATAACTTATTTTTATGGGTCAATGGCCAAATGTGGAGTGTATTTCAGGTTTCTGTCTAGTCTGGAGAGGACCGTAGAAACTCATTTTATCGGCTCCTGTCAGTGCTCAGCAATGACGAGCCGCGCAAGGTTGCAGAGAAGTCATGCACATTTGGAGCAGCTTGGCAGTCCGGTGCCTCTTATCTCTGCTCTCCCCGTCTGGTAAACTATCATCACACGAGATGATTTTGCAGAGGAGGTATGATTTGTCTGGTCTTGAATGGTTGTCATCACCTGACTGCGGTCAAGGAGATGAAGAATGAGGGTGTCTGTTCACTTGTCTGGTTGACCTCCAAATTGGAGATATTAACCTATTTATATTCGGAGTCTGTCAGCTCCGCGGGACAGCGGCTCCAAGAGCGAGGCAGAGGACAGGAAAACAAATACCATTAAGAAAAGGGCAAACACAGCGGAGAATGGCACTGCTTTGCTCCGTCAACACTTGGAGTATCTCAACCAGCAACATGCCGTATAAATATACTGAACTCAATGAATCTGTCTTCTCATGTCAGCCCTCCGAGGCTTTGTAAAGCAGCAAAGACTACGACATGCTTGCACAAACACTACTATTCTTACACATCCTACATAGGCAGCCTGCAAGATTTTCTCTCTTAATGAGCAACACATGCAAACATATATGTAACATGCAAAGCCATGTGTTTTTTAAATCAGGGCAGCTATTGCCAGCTCTGATGCAGTTCGATTTCCTTCCACATATGACAGTAACGTAATTAAACGTGAAGGAAAAACGCTGGGAAAGACATCATGGCTTTAATCTGTCCAGCCACTCTGTTTGGATTACTGCACTCAAGGACTGTGTCATATTTGAGAACTGAAACAAAACATGTGGATGGTTAGGATAACTCTCACTCTCCCTCCAACTCCCTTTCTGACCGGGGCCCTGTCTCGCTGTGTTGTTTTCCATGCTCGGTAAACCAAAAGATTATAGTTAATACGAAAGCTGTAGAGATAATAGGGCCGAACATCATCTTCTTCGAGAGGACACCAGAGATGAGGAGAAGCACAAGGCCGACGCTGCACCGAAATTGCTGAGGAAATCCTAGAACGGTGGTGAAGTTTTGTGCAGACAGAGTTAGAAAAAGACAAAGAGGAAGATAGGTAGACAGTAAGAGGAGGAACAAACACATATATACTGTGCATAGTCAGGAGGGAAGCAAGTGATTCTCCAGATTACATGGACTCACAGGAAATCCAGGCATGAGGGACCAAGTTAAGCCCACTATTTTAATGCCTATGAACTGACATGCTTTTGAAACTAAATGTGGGACAGTAATATGAAATGTAGCATGAAGGAGAAGACACACTAAATCATATGTGCTGACCAGTGGCTGGGCCCTACATAACCCCCAAACTATCCCAGGAAAGATTTTATTGAATGTCTGGGGTTTTTTTCCCCCCCAGAAAAAAAAAGAGTCTTCCTAATGTCTGAAACACAAAATATGCACTGCATTGTAAGTCAGGAACTGGTTCTCCTCAGTGTTAGTTCACCTGACTTTATTTGCTTGTGTCTTTGGGGTTAATCACAGTTCTGATGTATGGGACCTGCCAGTGATTTCTTGTCAATTTAAGTGTTAAGAGTAAATTTGACATTAAAAAAAATAAAAAAAATCAGCTGATATTGGTCTATCATGTACACAGATATGAGTACCAGTACATATGTTGTTGGATATGTGGCAATATAAAAATGTAGAAGTTTAAAAAAAAATCAGGCATTGTTTAAAATTCTCTCAACACTGTTTGCAGCACATTTAGCAGAGAATGCACAAGTGGCTGGAAAAAAAATAAATAAAAATCAACAAAAAAGTGCCAAACCTGCAGTTCCTTACGTGGCCACTAGAGGCTGGCTCCAAAAGCAGGTCAATCTCCATGGGTCCCCATATTAAAATGTCTAACTTTGAATGACTTGGGTCTCTATAGCTAATGTCATATGATAACTGTACAGGGGGTGAATTTTTATATTTTACCACATACTCCTTCATATATATGATAAAAGCGTGTGGCTGAGTTGGTACCATCACAGGAATTTTGCGTGGACCACCTCAGTTCCACTCACGCCACCTCTTGACTCTTTTTTTTTTTAATAGCTAGGAGCAAAGAGGACTCAGGCACCACAAGATGACAACAAGTGAAGCCACCACACTCAGCTTAAAAACTAAAGAAATCTACAAGTAACCTCATGTAGGGATATTCTGTCTATATACATTGTGTGAGTACATAACACAATTGAGCAGACAGTGGTGCAGAGTCAAGCAGTGTTGTTACAAACTAGTTTATGAAATACATTGCTTGAGGGTTAAAAAAATATCAATATCATCAATATGTTCTCATTGCAATATCACTCAACATAGTGTGTATATGTCTATATATACACAGTAAACATATATAAAAGGATTACCGATAGTTTTAATCCTTGAAGACCTAATTATCCCCAAAAATCTAGCAGTCAGGCTCTAGAGTTTAACTATGTACATTTAATTGCACTTCCAGTACTTAAATTCATAGATTGGAGAGAAAAAAAAAAGGAAAGAAAAAAAGGGAAAAGAAATTGTTTGTTCTCTTTCAGCTTTTCACTCTGTATCACAACCTGAAATAGACAAAACATTGGGCTGTATTTGCAGCTGTAACTAGTAATTAGCCAACTGTGGAAGCAAGAAATGCATTTCCCCACACAAGGTTTTGACTTGCAGACCAAAAGCAACACAAGCAGAAAAGTCAAAGTGAATTACGCAAGTGTACTATTAAGAATCCCCATGTGTATCTACTCTTCCATGTATCCACACATTCGTCCTCTAATCTGTGTCACTTTAGGCGATCATTACATAATCAACCTGGATTACTAATTACAGGTATTGCAACACATAACCAGGCCAGGTTGGTGCACTTAAATTCCCCCTAATCCGGTGAATAGTGCGCCCAGATTATCAGAGGCAGAGGCTTCTTTAGCTGTCCCCTGCCCAGGACGTGAACCCACAGTGGCCCTGCGATGGCCAAGTTCAGGGATGGAACCACAAGCGCTCTGCTCACACACTGAGGTCTGGCCTCTCCCTTCAACCACCATACTGTGGTCCACTGACCAGGGAGGCAGTTAAGGCAGAAAGGACTAAAAATAAACACCATGCAATTTCCAATTTAAAACTGCTATCTCACTCCAAATTTCTTTGTGTTCCACAAGGGGAAGACATTTGAAATGAGATAGCAAATACCGTGTGAAACTTGCACATTTGAAACTCATGATAACCCAATAACAACACTGCCTGGTACATAGCTTTGTGCAAACATTAACTGTAATGGGCTTCATCAAACAAGTGTAAAGCTTCAGAAGTGGCCGACTGATTGCTTTTGTTTGATCAAGGCAAGGATGCCGTCAATGCTTCATCAAGAGTTGAGACACATTAAAACACACCTGATGCATGAAAGAGAAACCACAACAGCAATCTTAAGTTCCCGTCAAGCATGCAGAGGATGAGTCTGTCCATGAGTGCATTCTTCTGAAAGGAGCCCTCTGCTGAGACAAACCCTCCAAAACGCAGAGAACCGGCAAAAACCTCAACTCTGCATGACAATGTGTAAAAGAATTCAAAGGAGCTTTGACAGGCATGAAGGAGGAACCTGTATTTTACAGCGTTTAGCATAACTTCTCATTTACCGTAGCTTCTCATTATGGGACGAAAAAAATGCAGAAAAACAACTGTCCCAAAAAATTGGAATCAGTAAAGTGAGAGTCCGTTCTCTGATGCAAGGCCACCAAGCCACAAACTACAAAGCACTGACAGAGAAGAAAGTATATGGAGGAGTACTGATCTATTGATTTGTGTTGGCAAAAGCTGCATATTTGGAATAACCCCAGCAGATTTTGAACAGCATGCACACTTGCGATGCATTCGAAAAACTGAGAGGCTGAGTCAGGTAGTCATAGTTTCCATCGACACAAGCAGCAGGAAAGTTCAAGATGCTGCACATACACATTGTATGGATGCATTGTGTTGTCTTCATCCCAAATTGTTTTCAAATAAGCCTCTCAATTTCCATTAAAGCCTCGAGAAGAGTCAGCAGTACTACTTCAGTACCAGAGTACGCTGCATACTGGGTTATGATACATGGTTGGTTTGGCATTTTCCAGAAGGCCACAGGGTGGAAAACTGACTTCAAAGTGGTTCTGCTGCCCTGACAAAGCTGTTGCTACACAACAATTATTTATGGTGTGACTTCTTGTTGCTATAAAAATAAGAAATAAAAAAAAAAAAGCCCTGCACAAAGGCTTTTGATGTTTAAAATGTCTCTCTCTTAACTGATGCTTGAATCTGCACAGTAGCGAAGCCAATGGTGCCATTGCATGCAAAACACACACACACTACAAACAACAACCAGGCACACACATGCATGTACAGATCTCCCCCTCTTGAGACTGCAGACTGAAACTGACAGCAACAGCCCAGAAACAGCATATGCTTGCTGTTCTGACTCCCTCGGCACCATGTGTTAGCAGCGCACTATTTATATCAGGTTGACCTCCGCTGGAGAGACGCAGCTCAAAGACAACAGGTTTGTTGTCAAAAGGCATTCGCAGGGTCACGCTGAAGTCGCCTCTTCAAACGTTCGAGGGTGTGAATTTAGAGAAGTCCTCGCTCAAATGTGATGACAGACTCTTGTCATCCACCTGACCGGTTGTTGTTTAATAACCACCAAATCTCCCTAACCAAGCCCCGATGCTCGCTCTGTCTGGTTTGCGGTCCAGCTGGCCTGCAGCTAAAACTCAAACCAGTTGACTGTGCATCAGCTCTTTGTTTGTGTTTTTAATTCTCCCTCTCCTCTTTTTCTCAAACAGTGGAAAGCATCCCCGTCCCGTCCTGCTGGTCAGACTGAGTGGGCTGCAGAATGAGAGCCAGAGCTTGTGGTGATCCACAGCATCCTGAGGCTGCTGTGACTTATCTTACCAGCTCCACTCAAACAAGACGGAGCACCACTGATCTGACAGAATGAAGAAAGACCCAAATTAACTTTCTATTTGCGCGACTTCCCAGCCAGACTAAGACGAATGCTCAATAAAAGTCTCAACCTCAGCCGCTGTGGTCTCCGCTGCTTTGTTTAAAATCGAAGGTCAGTGAGACGGGGCTTTTTGGAAACGTGTTTGGATGCGCGCTGTCTCATCACAAGGCTGAAACAGGAATTTCTTAAGAGATATGGCCTTCAGAAGCCTCCAGAAGTAAAGCAAAAAAAACAGAAAATGGGCTTCAGGTTTACATTATTTGTCACTGGGTAATTCCAAAGTACCAAAACAGGCACACGCAGTTATTTTAGGCTGTTTTAAAAGTGGCTGTGAAGCTGTGAATGTTGGGAACTTTTGCAACCAAAACAACCTCATCACACAAATAAAGACTGACGTGATGAAGCTGACCAAACACAGTCTGCAGTGACAGCAAAATGCATTCTGATTCAAAATGATTCTGACTCTAAAGATGTGTTGAGATCTAATTCAAAAGTACAGCTCTAATCAAACCAAGTGGGGAAATAAAAACCTCCTCCATCCTTCAAGAGCTTGACCGACTGAGCGTTTGACCCCACCTCCTCTAATTGGAGCAGAAGTGGTTTCCTACATGGACCTTAAGCGTGCCCATTCATGATACCACAAATGCAAAGTATGCCCTCTCTTCCACAAATGATTTTCCCTTTGAGAGAAAGTTTTCAAGTCAAATTTTCTTCCCTCTTACACAATAAACTAACACGAAACTTGACCAAATTTAGGGGGCGAAAAACATCTCCTTAAGTCCAGTTAATGAGTAGAAAATCAGGTTCAGCTGAGAGGAGTTTGATGTAAACATTAACTGATTCCTTCCCCCATTAAGTCAAATAATGGGTGTTTGTTTCAAAACCAGTGTCACCTGAAGTCACAAAATTATTTCACATTACATTCTTATTCTGCCAATGATCATGCAGTAACTGTTTAAACCCACATTAAAGCTCAAGCACTTGCTCATTGGTCCATTAGCTTTGTTTGGTTGTTGCCCCATCAACATGGTAATTATTAATCAAGGTGTGAACTAATTTGAACTTTATTTAAAGAAACATCAACACCATTGAGACATTTCAAAACAAAACAAAGTGCACTTGCATACCTTCTGTGGAGCTTTCAGCAGCCTGTGGACTCCAGCAATCTGATTGATCAGAGGAATATCCTCCCTGAAAGTGTACAGAGGTGGTCTGGTGGGCTCGGGGAAATTGGTGCTGTTAAATGGATCAGTATCATCTAAGAACTGCACCCTGCATACAAACGTAGCCATGGTGCATCCATGCAAAAGGCGATTTGTTTTTTTAGACCATCAAAATAGTGGATGCGACACTAAAGCCTCTGACAGACAGACAGACAGACAGCGCAGTCCCCCCCACCCCTCGTCCTCCTCCGGCCAGGGCAAACTACCGGCAGGTCTTCTGCAGTAGCACAAAAAAAAAAAAAAAATCCTGCAGCCTGTTATCCTTGGAGCTTCTCCATTTGTTTTCACGCAGCGCGGATGAGTCAGGACAGTGCGCACAACAGTCCAGAAGTGGCAGATCCAAAGGACGGAGAAGGCGCGGTTAAGTGAGAGCAGGGGCGGCAGTATCCAAGGGCATTGCGGGCGGTTGAGGTGCTGAGGCAGACTGCGGACGGGGGACTGCTACACTTGGCGCCTGGTCTGTGAGAGCGATGGGAAGCGGGCTCCCTCCTCATGCAGAAACTCTGCCAGGGGACACCGGAGCCAGACCTCAGCCGGCCCGACGCAGCTCGGATTACAGGCGCGACTGCGGCCTCCAGCGGGGGGAAGTGGAAAACGCACACAGAGGGATCAGCAGTGGTGCTGGAGGAGGAGGAGGGCCGCGGTTCACTGAGCTTTGGTTACAGCTCAAGTGCTGACAAACATGCTGTACGGAGACATTGTCGATGGTGGATACAGTTGTGTGCGCAATGAGCCGTGCCACATGTTGATTTATAGTGATGTGACCAATAACTTCTTCTGACATAAACAAGTGACAAAATTTAATAAGACTTCATGTTAGCGGCATGAGAGATGACTAGTAGCTATTTTTATGTGAATTGTTTTGTTTTTATTACACATTTTTACGAAAATATGTCCAATATCTGAGTAATCAATGTCTTTGTTTGGCATCACCATCAATCAAACTGTTCTTATAATTGCTCATAAGGTTTCTACATGTCTTCACTCTCCTGCTCTTTGACCTTGAAGGCTTCCTCTCCATCACTCTGCTCTTCAGTTCCTCCACAGGTTCTGGATGGATTCAGGTCTGGACTCTGGCTGGGCCGCTCCAACATGTTTCCTTGTCACTGTTTCTTCACCACTTTGGCTGCATGTTTCACATCATCGTCTTGTTGGACACTCCAGTGCTGCCCAAGGAGCAGTTTTTTTTTCTGAAGTCCGTCTGATGTATTCCTTCACAATCTTACTGTGGTCCTCTTTTCTTCTGATGAGGTTGTTTGCTTTGACAAGGTTTCCTGACAAACTCCCCTCAAAATACAAGAGTTGCACCACCATGTTAGACTGTGGGGACACTGTTCTCGGCCTTGAATGCTTCTCCTTTCGTTGTGTCCATTTCCATCTCATATGACCACAGAACTGATGACAAATAGGATTGTTGTTGTTTTGTTTTTTTTTGTCCAGCTGAACATTCATCAGGATGCTCATGGTCCCGATCCTTGGATTCTTCTTGGCCTCTACCATTCTTCCGGTGCAGGGCTTGTTTCTTTCTTCCTACCAGCGTTTTGAGATGTTTCACTGTGTGGAACTCTTTGTACTTTTTAATGATGCCTTGCAGTGTGGCCACTGGACCTTGAAAAATACTTGGATATGACTTTAGAGCTTTTACCTATCTTCTGAGCAGCAGCTCTCTCGGTGATGGACCCTAATAGCAAGCTCTTTGGTTTGAGCCAGGACTTGTAATTGACCAGAAAACTACTGCAGCAGCTGTTCTCAGTGTATTAGAACGCTGCATTTGCTCAAACAAAATGCAGCAATTTTAAAAGTATGACTGACTTTGGACAGGGTAGTTTAAATAAAAAGACACAGAAATGGTTATTATTCATCATTAACATCTCCAAAACATGGTCTTGTCATTTGTTGACTGTTTATTTCCAGCCAGGAGAATATATAACAACAACAGCAAAGACATTGCTTTAAAACCTCGCTGACAAGGTTCCAGTGCTGCAGCTTCTCTCACTAGGCTTCAATACCAACGGTCTAGACTGTCAAGTTTCTCAGGATTCATATCAGTGACTTCACCTGGATCAACCACATCACCCATCTGATCGGGAAGACACAGCAGAGGCTGTACTTCCTGAGGAGGCTGAGGACATTTCAGCTGCCACCATCACCCCTCTGCAGCCTCTACTGACTATTGAGAGCATTCTCACCGGTAGCACCGCAGTGTGGTGCAGGAACTCAACAAAAGCAGACTGTTAGCGCCTGCAGGGAGAGGTCAACACATCACAGGTAAAACCCTCTACAGCAGATTTACTAGCAAAGAGTCTTCAGAGCACCAATAGCATCACCAGGGACTCCACCCACCCACAGCACCACCTCTTCACACTCCTGCTGTCTGACGGACGCTACAGGA
>NW_007578864.1:0-12506 GCF_000690725.1 Stegastes partitus
CTCAGACCTTTCTATTGTTACTTGCAGCAGTGACACAGCATAAATCCACCTCAAACCTCTGAATTACGATTTTTCCACCCACTGGAATGTCCTTGAACACACCGCGCATGATCGCATCACGTGCAAACTCTTCAAACACAAACACACATTAGCTCGGCCTGCTGCTGCTGCTGCTGCTGCTGCTGCTGTTGTCAAACTCGCTCCAGTCGTGAGGGAGGAGAGTAAGAGTGATCGGAGGCCTCGCGCTCCTTTATTGCGTCTCGGATATCTAATTTGTTGCAGGGCGGAGAGTGCATATTGATTCCTGTAGTAGCCAAATTCATGTGCGCGGGCGTTCTCATCACGCATTATCTGCTACACGAGCTCAGAGAATCGGATTCATTACTTTGTTTTGTGCTGATAGGGTCATAATTCGAGGTGGGCGCCGTCGACAGGGCTGTGATTTAGTTTGGGGGCGTGAGTGCGCCGTAATGCCTCCCATAAATGATCCTCCCGGTACAGCGCGAAGCTTATCATCGCACAAGTGCAGCCGAGTGTTTCCACATGCTTATATCTCATTCTTCTCCGCCGTCCAACGTGTCACATGTATTGATTCTGTCGTGGCGCGCTGGGAGGACGTCCGGTTTTGAGGGATGACGGCGGTGAAACTGTGTTTTGTATCCAGCCTGACATGACTCTAATTCCATTTAATCTGCTCAATTAAGCTGCAGGAAATCGGTCATTTCAAGCCTTTCTGAATGATTATTTACGGCTGACAGTAAGAAAATGTGAATATTTTGTTGGCATTTGTGGATCTCAGTGACTCCGGCAGCTTCTGTTCGGGTCACAAATGGATATTCATTAAGACCAGATGGCAGAGACGCTTCTGCAACAGCTTGAGCAAATAATTTGATTTTTTTTGAGAGAGAGTTCACCACCTACAAAGAGTTTATGCTCACCATTAAACCTTTGTCGCAATGTGTTCAGTGTAGTTTTCCTACCACGCACTGTAAAGAAACTTAGAAACTTACAGGCTTATAGTTTTATTTACAGGGTCTACAAACACCTTTACCTGCTTTAATGGTGCAAAAACACAGCAGTTGTCACATAGTTAAATAGTATTTATCTTTTTTCTGAAAAATCAGTTTCAATATTTTGGAATTTTCAGTTTCAAGTGTGATATTACTTTTTTTACTTCAGTATCGTTGTCGGTTTTACTTCTTACTTTTCTATTCTTGTCTTTATTTTAGCTCACTTTAAACAGAAAGTCTGGCTTTATTAAAACCAGGGTCCAAACAGCTTCTGAGGAAAAAATAAACTCTTCTGAAGGTTCAGCTGGCAACAGGGCATCATGACAAAGACGTATGTGATGCTTTATGACACCGGACCAGAGAGCTGAAAAGGACGCCAAAGAAGTCGCTTTCTGGTCTCCAAAGTCTCAAAAGTCAACTTTACGAGCCAATGTTGTGTTCAAGCACTTGCTGCACTGGTTTTAAGATGATTAACTGCTGTATAAATCCATTTTATCACAGCGACTGAGCCAAAACAGCGCCAGTCTGGAGCTGCTAGCACCAGGATGCTAACACCAGCAGACCTTTTTGACTCATTTACATCATATTCTAAAGCTAACTTCACTCTTGTCCCAAGCCGCATCTACGCATTTAAACAACATGCAATGTGCAGCATTTCATTTTTCAGGTGCAATACTTCCATTTTTTTGTGACATATTTCATTATCATGTGTTCTTACTTTACCACCTCAGTCTCATTGCCACTGATCTATTCTAGCTTTACGTGAGCTCACTTGTTGTTAACGTTCAGTCAAGCACTTACATCTTATTTCTATTAGACACTTATTCGGTTACAAACTTTTTCTGAAAAATTTTGGACAAAGTCATTGCCATAAGGATGAATGGAGTTCCATCATATCTTATCTTGCTGATCTCTTTAAGACCTTCCTCCTGAAATGTTGGTGACGCATCCGAGGCGAAGATCTACAAGTTCAGGGATGTGGCTCTTGTGCAAAAATAACAAACAAAACTGTAAGCAGCAAAGGACGGGTCCTCTTTCCCCCTAGGAGGTGATAGATTTTGAAAATGGACGATAGTGAGCAAAAATCGTTTAAAATCCCGACACTTTCTTCAAAATGTTGGACTTACTGTTGGGTTTAGGGCATAGCGTCCATTGACTTTTTTGTGTGTCCTGATGGGCTACATATACCTACTAAATGTTGTAGGTGTAGGTGGAACGTACTTCCCAGGGTAATTTGTTGAGACGCTTTTAGACGGCGTTTCCTGTTTTGGGGTGAATCGTCGAAATTCCGGGGGGTCGCCATTTCCACACCCTCAGACTGTTGCAAAGTGTTTTGGTAACTTTTAATCACCAAGCCCTGTTTTACCTTCTGGCCAATTTTAAGGTCTGACGGACTTTCCCCCAAGGAGGAGAAAGAGCTTGAAAATGAGCAAAAATCGCCTAAAATTTGCCAATTTCTTCAAAATGGTGGACTTCCTATTGGGTTTAGGGTATGGCACCCATTGACTTTTTTGTGCATCCTGACATCCTACATATACCTACTAAACATCGTAAGTGTAGGCAGAACATACTTCCCAGGACAATTCGTTGAAATGCTTTTAGACGGCGTTTCCTGTTTTAGGGTGAATCGTCAAAATTCGTGCAAATTTTGGTGAGTTTTTGAGCGTGTTCAGGCCCTCGAAAATGCATTTGTTTCATGTGGAAAATAAATCGGAGCCTCATAATAATAAAATGTGCCGCGGTTCAGCTGCTCATTCTTTGTTTGAAGGCCAAGTTGGAAGAAAACGAGTAACGTGGTGATGTAAAGTCACAAATGAGGTGTTTAAAGAAGCAGTGCTCTCCTCTGGAGGGAATAAATCCCTTTGGTGTCGACTTTGGCCTGCAGAAGTTTGCACATGTTCTCAGGAGAAACCAAAAATAGAAATACGTGGACTCTTTAGAACCTTGTTAAAGTACAACTGTTTAACAAGACGAAGCATAAATCAGCTGTGGTCTAAACAGCAGCAGACATGTGTTCTCTGTCTGAGAGCAGCGTGAAGCTACATGAGGGTCCAGAGTAAAGAAAGAGTCGATAAACACCATTAATCATCGTGACGGAGGAAAACAGCCGCCAGTTAGAAATCATATTTCACTAAAACTCATAACACAAGTATAAAACTGTACAGCGTGTGACCACCTGACACACATTCACCTTCTGAACCCAGAAACTCGCCTGTGGGTTTAAAAAAATACACAATTTATCACAGACAGAAACTGTAAAAGCAGAACGCATCCTGTGAGCTTCAACTTTCTTACAGTCCTTGAACGCATCATGTGTGACTTCTGCTGTGAAAATGAACCAAATACAAGATCCAAAACATGTTATCAAGAAGATCTTCCCTGTTTAGTTAAATTACAGATATACGCATAGAATAACAGGAAAAAAATATTCATTTATATGTTGACTGTTTAAAAAACAAAAAAACGACACTGTAAAAAAACTAAACGGCACAAAATGTCATTTAAAAATCTGATGTTATTAGAAAACAGTAATTTGTCGTTTTACAATATGTGGCCGTAAATTCAATCAGCTATTGATCAGATATTTGTCTGGATTTTAAAGAAAAAATATGTATATGAAGAATTGATAAATGCTTTTTAAACCGTTATTTTCACAGATATTTTTTCCCAGTTTGTTGATTTACAGATAATATCGAGCAAAATCATCAGAAAGAAAATGAACTTACAAAAACAAAAACAAACAATGGCCCAAACTGTAAATAATGTCCACATCAATAATCTGTATTTCTAAAAAAGTAATGTGTTCTTTTGTTGTTTGTCGTTATTTAAAAGTGTATGTCATTTCATTTTAACTGTTATTTCACCCCAAAAAAAGTTTATTTTACATGTTGCCTATGAAGTAAAAGAAGGAAAAACTGTAAATAATGTCCACAGCAAACATCAGTATTTATCTAAATAGTAATTTGATGTTTTATGGATTTTACTGTATTCAGATCAGCAAAAATATCATTAATATACAGATGTTTGTCAGTATTTTAAATAAAGTTATCTATATAAAGTTTGGGTTTTCTTTTTATAGATTTTTTTAAAAATAGATTTTACCTCGTTTGTTCATTCATAGATGATATCTAGTAAAATAAATAATTCATTTACATGCAAATCGTAAAGAAAACAGGTCAAAGCTCTAAAAAAAAAAAAAGTAACAAATAATCACTGTTGGACATATATTTCATTATTATTTGAAAGAAAATTTGACGTTTATAAAAGACTCCACATCAAAACTATTTTTTAAAACAATATTTAATTGTATTATTATTATTTTACTGTATTTAAATCTGCTGAAAGTAGCGTTATTGGGCAGGTATTTGCTGCTATGCTCATTATTTTTTTTACAGTTTTGGTAATTTAGAGATAATATCTGATAAAAATGGAACTGCAAAATGTAAAGAAAAAATGTTTGTTTGGACAAATAATCACTATTTTACTGATATTTGTCATTATTTAAAAAAAAAAAAAAGAAAGATTCATAGTAAAGATACAGCATCAAAGCTATTTTTAAAACAATATTTAACCATTTAATTACTTTATTTAAATCTGCTATGAATACCAGTATTGTGTAGATATTTGCTTGAATTTTATTTATTTATTTTTTTACAGTTCCTACAGGTTTTAAACAGTAAAGTAATCCACCTCTTCTACGCCGTTGAACAAACTTTCCTCCCTCTCTGCTCTGTTTTATAAAACACCCATACAGGCCTGTTTCCATCCCGTTAGCATCTCTAAACGATAAAGCCTCGTCCTGTCTGTAAACTGGCTGCCTGTCGGCTCGTCCTGCAGCTGAAAGCAGCTCTGGAGGATTTACAGGCTGGAATTCGTCCTCCGACACGCGATACGTCTGCAGCTCCGGCATGTGAACGCCTCCAACACGTCCTGCTGCTGCTTCAGGAGATCTGCTGATCTGTCAGAGCCCAACACAAGGCCGCATTGTTCCCCGGAGAACACCTGAACCCGCTCAGGGAACCTTTGTCAGCGAGAACACGACGGCGGCTTCACGTTTTCACCTGAACGGAGCTTTAATGAGCCACAGTTTATCCAAAAAAGAAAACAAAAGCAGAAATGCAACATTCGAAGCTTCGGAGGCGATGAAGATGAATTCAGGTGTTTTTGTGCCACACTAACTGGAGGTTTGTCTAAATAATGTTAGAGGGGTGCTGCCCCTCAAACTCCCGGCTCGCGCCCTCTGACCAAAATGCCGATTGAACCCCAGTCACACTTGGGCCATGTTCTCACATGCTGCCGTACAACATGCAGTCTTCATGAAAACGATCTTCTCGGCCGTGAAAACATCCCAGCACCTTCACAAGACGACGTATCTGATCAGCAAAATGCTATAATAACTCCAGCATATTCTATTGTGGCAGATACACCGTTAGACGGTGCAAAAAACAATCGGAACTGATGTTTTCCATGCCGAGGCGCCACATTGTTTTGGTGTTAGCTGCTCTCATGAGATTTCACACAGGCTACATGTAAGGTCAGCTGACCCACACAGTCTGATTACTAGAGACTGAATGACCTTTCATCCACTGGCCTGCATCTGTTATTTTAATAATTTTCACAGTTTACAATATTCACCTTTTTTAATGTATTTTTTCTGGCAACTTTACTGCCACATTTTTATTTATTATTTTTTTTAATGATTTTTTTTTTTTTTTTACAGAGTTACATAACAATCTTTACTCCTCTGTGTCTAAAATCGTTACTATAAATGCCTTTAAAACAGCAAACAACTGCTCTAAAACACTTCTGGTGACTTGTTATTTTCATCATTTTTACAGTTTTGTTGACATAGTTTTTCACTGTAAGATTTTTACAGTTTTTTTGAAGCAGCAGTACTGGAGGTCAAACGTTCTCAAAGGAACATTACGAACAAGAAATAGAAATATCAGAATAAAAAACAGGCACAGCTCAGAGTCCAGACTCCCTGATTTAACTGATGTGTCCCTGGTGAGGTTAACCTACATTAAAGGATTGTTCTGTCCCTTTTCCTGGTTTAATGTCATGTTTCTTCTTTCTTATATTTCCTTGCAGCTCCTCCTGCAGACCTGCTTCCTGTTTACCTAAACCCTGCTCCCCCCCGTGATCTCCGGCTGCTAGAGGACACTCCATCGACCGCCACTTCTCCCCATCGATTAGTAATTGTCTCTTCCAGGATGATTAAGGAAATCCAATAGCGCTAACGGCCATTCGATCGCAGGTAAAGCAAACTAAATCTGCAGCTCGGCCCAAAAGTAAACCGTGTCCAGGAGACTAATGGCGCCATTAGCTCAACGACTCTGGGCCAGAAAAGTGGAAAAAGTCGTGATGCAAAAATGAAGAAATTCACTTTTTTCTTTTCTGCTTCTTTGACTTGATGCATGACTTGTTGCAGGTGTGCATCAGTCAGAGGGAAAGAAAAAAAAAAAGCTGTGAAATGGCTCCTAAAAGCGTGCAGATATGTGTTTTGGGCCACAGGAGTCGTGGAAAAAGTCTGAACAACAGGAGCGACAAAGTACAGCGTTGTGAGACTCACAGGAAGTGATAAAGACGTTGCTCCCAGCGCCCTGTAATTGACGCTCGAACGCAGCTGCTGAGTGTCTGTACACAGGCTGTGAACAGGCCGCCAGGATTCATCTGCGGCTTCACGGGAAATCACAGAAAACCTGTCGAAGCCTCGACTCCAGAGTAGAGCTTCAGTGACAAATAACGTCGACTTCTAACAGGAAGCTCAACAACAAGTCTCTTTTCCCCACAAAGTTCCACCATTTGACTTTATTTTCCCTCTTTGTCTTTGAAACTACTTGTTCCTGTTCTTCTATTTTCAGATTTCGCTGTTTAAATCAATCTTTATGTATCCTTGGAAATATTTTCATTTTCTTCTCTTAATTTTTAAACATTTTGATTGGATTAAAAACAAACAGTTGTATTGAGGATATTAACAGCAAAAATAATTTTTAAAAAAAGGGTTAAAAATGTAAATAATGTCACAACATTTCTCTGTTTCTACAGTTCAGATAGTTTCTTTTAAATGAATATATTCAACATACTTATGAACATATGTTTAAAATTGTGAAACATTTTCTATGAGATATTAAGATAAGATTCATAGATGAAGTAAATAAATAAAATAAAATAAATAAACTGTAATTGACCAGATTGTCCAGGTTTGTTAAATTACAGATGACAGAAAAAAAAATGACTTAAAAAGTGAATTTTTACGCCACATCTGCAAATAACTTCCACATTAAACGTCTCTATTCTCACAGATTCCATCTTTTACTATTTTTTTTTATATGTAAAATGACTGAAACTGTATTTAAATCAACTAAAATCAGCAACATTCTGCAGATAATTGCAATTATTTGAAGGGAAATATTAATATTAAGCAGGTAAAAACATCTAATTACATAATACTCTGGGGTTAGTTCAATTACAGATAAGATCCCATAAAATCACTGATTTTTTTTTTTTTTTTTTTTAAAAAACTGAAAACAGCTCAAAGCTGCTAAAAAAAACTCTTATTTTTTGACAAATACTAGTTTGGTAAAAATTTTGTTATTTTTCAGATATTTGTTCATATTTTATAGCAGAATACGTATTTCAAGGATTGATAAATGTTTTTTAAACTGTTATTTCCACAGATTTTTCTTGTTTTGTTAATTTACAGATAATATTGAATTATTGTTATTATTATTATTATTATTATTATTATTATTATTATTATTATTATTATTATTATAAAGAAATAATTTATACATTAAACAAAAAATGGCCAAATAAATAAAAAAAATAAAATAAAGTCCACATGATTTTATTTTATTTATTTATTTTTTTTTTACAGATATTAATTGATTGTTTCACAACGTGTGACTGTTTTACTGTAAACAACCAGTTCCTTGAAGGATGAGATTTTAGCGTGTTGATGAGGAGAATTTCAGCCAGTGAAGCCGACTTCATTTATATTTTACATCCTGGACTTTCTCTGAATTCAGCAGAAAGTTATTTTAATTTCAGTGCAGAAAATTGTACCTGAGTAGAAAAGTGTTTCTGTTTGAATCTCATTATGGATTAAAACAGAAAAAACAGCTTTTTGACGCCAAAAAGGGCAAAAAGCCTGAAAAAACAATGTTATGGTTTATTTGGGAGGACTTGGTGACGCAAAACTCATTAACTCGTATTTGTTCTGAATTGAGAACAATCGAAATCACAAATCCAAACTAAAAGCAACAATAAATCCTTTAAAGAAGAAGCTGGTGTGGCGCCAGAGTGCTTTGAAATACATTCAATCATGTCTGAAAACCAAAGAAATCCTTCTTCAACAGGAGGATCATCCGTCACCACAACCGTCCTCACTGCTGCTGCAGGAGGAGCTAAAAGCAGCTCGAGCAGACCAGGAAAAGTAGAGCTGAACGAAACAGCAGCGTCGGCCCAAGACTTGGCTTCGTTTGAGTCGGCAGGTGGAACAAACAAGCTTCTACCTGCCAGACGCTGGATGGAGAGCGTGGTCAGTGGGCACCGGCGCTGCAGGTAGGGAGGCAGCGGATCAGGTTTCACAGCAACCGGCTGCATGAGAAGCTAAATCTCTTCACTGTGGTCCAGCTTTAAAGAAACAAAGAAAACAAGCCTGCAGCGGAGTCGGAGTCTCCTGAGCGTCGGCAGGAGGGAGACGATTATTCTCACTCGACAGACAGACTACACCTTCCAAACCTAAAACATCCACCGTAGAAATCAGGCCGTTACACGCACAAACAGGCATCTCCACACTCACAGCATAACAACAGAACACCCACTCAGCTTTCTAGATGCGTTTCAAGGCCAGAATCAAGAACAAAGTCCCGTCTAGAACTTCAGGATCGATCCAAAGGTAAGTTTTTAATACATAAGAAGTCAGTGTTCAAGCAACCAGAGGACAGAAAAGCCTCCAACAGCACAAGGTCTGGCCTCTACACGGCCCAGAAAGTTCAACACAAAAGTCAGGAAAATTTCCAACCATCCATTCTGCAGCTCAACCCGAGTACAAATCTGTCTTAAAACTGAGGCAGGTGGTTTTATTTGGGCCATCATTGGCCAAAAACTCCTGAATACGCTTTAAGGACGTCGTGATTCAAGTAATCTGAAAGAAAACTGGACTTCTGGCTCCATTTTCAGCAAATCTAATCCATGACAGAAGACTTCATCCAATCACAGGTTTTCACTCAGATCAGGTGAGAAAGTACAAAAAGCAGCAAAGTAGAATCAACATCTTTCATCATAGTGCAGGCAAACATGCCCACATGATGATACCACCTCCATGCTTCACATCATGATGATACCACCTCCATGCTTCATATCATGATGCTGCCACCACCGTGCTTCACATCATGATGCTGCCACCTCCGTGCTTCACAGTGGGGATGGTGTGTTTGTGTTGATGTGCAGTGTTTTGTGGAATGGGTTGATAATTGCATTTCTGGGGGCTATAAGAACAGGCTTTTTAATCCTCTGAACCTAAAAACTTGCCAGCAGATTTTGAAAGGGGAGCCATTTTTAACGAATCGCCACAATTCCATCATTAATCAGAGTTAGAGCTGTTAGGAAAGCGGTTTCTTGGACCTATGATGTGCGACTTTTTGTTTAATTGTGAAAATTAAACAAATCCGAGCATGAAATCGTGATATTTCATTAAAATAAGTTAATTCTACATGTGCTGGTTTAAAACTTTCAGCTGCAGCCGACATTAATGTGACAGAAATTCAGTAACTGCTCGTCTGAATACTTACTTTTAGATTTACTGTCTTCGTACATTTGAAGCATGTGCCTGCTGCAGAAGTTTTTCAGTGAGTTGTTGATGGCGTCTAACACTCAGGTGACATTTACGATGCAGCCGAGGAGCGTTTTCACGACTGATTACTGATCTATTAGGCAAATAATTGCTTCATTCACAGGATGCGCGGAGCCTCAAGTGTTGCGTTTAAGCTGATCGCGGTTCCAAAGAATCCAATTAGTTATTTTTAAAACAAATTGCTCAGATAATTAATGTAATTGTTGTCCATTAATACTCCGTCAAGTCAGATGAAATATTTCACTGCTATTTATACAAATGAGTGCACATTTAGCAGCCAGATTAGCGCTTTGATTGAAGAGACAAGCCTTTGTTTGCTTTGTCGCGGGTTCTCCTCTGAGCCCTGATTGAATTCTGTTTGCTTTCACTGGGCTCGAACAAATTACAATCATGCCAGTGATTACCTGTTTTAAAACCCACAGCGGCAGATGATTGGCTTGCTAATTAGCTCGGTAACTAGTAACGACTGTGACCAACGGGGGTAAAAAAAAAAAATGTTGATTTTTCGCCCTTGCGGGTAGCGTCTCTCTCAAAACGAGGTGGAAATAAAGAATAAAAAGAAGTGGCTCACCTCTGCACGTCTGCATGTCATCCAGGAAGCTGTGAGCGGGACATCCAGCCGTGCAGACGCCGTGATGAAGGTGACCGGACTGTCGGAGGAGGGCTTCCTCCGGTTTGAGGCATCGGAGGCAGTCGGAGGCCAGCGGCCCGACGCAGGACCGGCAGGAGGGATGACAGTCTGAGACGGGAAAACGTCAAAACAGTGAGACGCGCTGGCAGCTTTCAGCCAGCATGAGTTTGTTCTGCATTAACACAAAGGCTTACTGTGGCAGGTGCTGTCGTGGGCGTACAGGCCCTCCCCACAGGCCTCCACACACTGGCCCTGGTGGAGGAGCAGCCCGGCCGGACACGAGCTGCACTGGGACACCGACGGACCCCAGCAGGAGGCACAGGAGCTGTGGCAGGCTTAGAGGGAAGAAGGAGAAGGAGATCTGGTGGGTAAAAGACTTAAACCAGCCCTGTGTTGGCAATCGGGAGGCATTGTGGGAGCTTAGCCAGTAAAGAGGCGCCATGATGAAGACTTGTGTGGTTAATGACCTCCAACCAGAGTTCATGTGTTTGTATCCCAACGACATCATTAACAGAGACTTTGTGCCGTCACGGGTTCAGAAAACTATTCAACACCCAGACAGAGACCCGTCCTACCTCTGCACCTGTCGTGGCCGTCCTGGTAGTGCTGAGCCGGACACTGGCCGACGCACTTCCCACGATGCAAGGCGGTGGCCGGCGGGCAGCTCATGCACTCGGGGTTGTCGGGGAAACAGGAGGCGCAGGACGAATCGCAGGCTGTGAACCGCAAGCGTGTAAATGTTAATGGCTTCATGTCAGAGTGATGAAACGCGATTTAAAAATGAATGAATTATCCTGGAGTGAGAGGGGGAAAGTCTCTTAAGCAGACAGTCGCCCCAAATATATTCTGATTTAAGAGTCACTTAGCGAAGACAGCCATGGAGCCAGCTTCTTATTCCAGCAAGTATATTTATAAAAACATTAGCGGCCGTGCGCCGCCAACAAACACTCAGATTGTAGTCATATCTGTGTATATAATGGACTCGGGGAAGACTCTGAAGTGTGCAAGTTCACAGAAAAAGCTTAAATTTATTGTGTTTTTATCTCGTTTTAAAGCAGATTGTGGTGGAAGCTGCAGCTCTGATGGTGAGTCACACTGAACAACAGCCAGGAAAGTGTCTCCGCAGATCATCATGATGTGACTGTAAAGTTGATTTTTGACCTTTTCGAAATAAAATGTCAACATTTCATCACTTTATCCTGATATTTAGTCGTCATTAGCGCATGAACTGTTGAGTTTCAGCCAAAGGATGCGTCTTGGTGACATTTGAAATCCAAAATCCTTGAATTCAACTGACAACAATCATACTTATATAGCACTAAATGAACCAACATGTATCACAACAACCCCAAAAAGCTGTTTCCCCATGCTGAATGTATCGTCTGTATACTGTTTTTGAGCAATGCTGCAGTTATTCTATTGATCCAGTGGGTTTTATTTTGCTTTCAGTCTTTGTAATTAGTTTTTACAGCCTGCATTTTCGCCAAAAAGTCAAATTTTTGCAATGCAGCTGAGTCAGCAGTGGGCTCCTGGTTGCACCAAGGAGCTAAACGAATGCTATTTTTATTAAATGTTGTATTTGGGGAAGTTTTATTAAAGTTTATAGTAGTAATTTTGCTTTGTCTTGCTTACAAACAGTATTAATCAATAAAATCGATGCAATGAAAGTCAAAAACTCGTCAAAAATGTCCCAAAATCTGAACAACTACAACCTCCATGCTTCACATCATGATGCTTCCACCTCCATGCGTCACATAATGATGATGTCACCACCATGCTTCACATCATGATGATGTCACCACAGTGCTTACATCATGATGATGCCACCACCGTGCTTCACATCATGATGATGCCACCACCGTGCTTCACATTATGATGCTGCCACCTCCATGCTTCACATCATCATGCTGCCACCACCGTGCTCCACATCATGATGCTGCCACCACCGTGCTTGACATCATGATGCTGCCACCACCATGCTTCACATCATGATGATGTCACATCC
>NW_007578864.1:12972-13816 GCF_000690725.1 Stegastes partitus
ATTTTTGCAGCACAGCTGAGTCAGCAATGGCCTCCTGGTTGCACCAAGGAGCTAAACGAATGCTATTTTTATTAAATGCTGTAGTTGGGGAAGTTTTTTTTAGTAGTAATTTTGCTTTTTTTTTGTTTTGCTTCCAAACAGCACTTATTAATAAACAAAAAAAAGACACAATAAAGGTCAGCAATTGGTCAAAAATGTCCCAAAATCTGAACAATCACCTAAAGTTGGACCAGACTTTCCCTCCCAGGTGCTTGCGTGTTGCTCGTCTCTTTGCAAACATGCCGTAACAAGCCTGTCGAATAATGAGGCTAAAAGCAGAGAAAGATTTTCTTGCAGCACACTTGACAGAACGAAGAAAATCTATCAAATGTAACCGCGGAGGCCCGGCGGGGGGGAAATCGAGCAGCTAAACGCCCTGCAGGTTGGTGACATTTTAAACCAGACCTCAAAGAACAAACTGGCAAGTTCACGTGGATTTGACCTTTTTTTTTTTTTTTTTTCCAGAAAGTTCTGCGGGTTTTGACATTTTCTGAAAGAGGCCTTAATCACCGGTGTTCTTCAAAACTTCCAGAAGAGCAACAGGAAAGGAAACTGCCCCCCTCCTCTCCTCTGAAGCCCTCGGGGTGTTTTTAACCACAGATAGAGCTTAGCTACGTGCCGCTAAGTTCACCGGCGCCCTCGGGGAGCTCCTATTCTCGCTGCTTCTTCATCTCGCCGCTCAGAAATAGAAACCATCCATATTCATGCAGGATCTCTTTATTCGAGGAGCCTCTGAATCCTCATTAGCGCAGAAGAGAGAGCTGCTAATTATTGTGTTTATTTAATTGTTTGTTTGCGAACTCTG
>NW_007578864.1:14123-21567 GCF_000690725.1 Stegastes partitus
TTTGTGTCTTTTGTGGTAGTTTTGTGTCTTTATGTGGTAGATTTGTGTCTTTTTAACCCTAATTTCCCAAAGCAGGGAAGTTAAAAACAAAACAAAACAAAAAACGAGGCTAATCAATCCTACACTGAGTTTAGGGTCAATCAATCAAATGTTCCTGTAAAATCCAAACATGAGCCCTGAACTATCAGATTAATTAATCAGATTAATGTGGAAGCAGCTCCACGAATCCTTCCTACAAACACTTTTTGTTGAAACAGAACCATAAGAGAACATAGTGGGGGTTGATCTTGAATTCTGACCAGAGATCGTCCCGATCCAAGTCATGTAATACTGAATTTGACGATACTTTTTAGGTTATGCAAGCTTATTGTAGATTAGCCGTAGTACCTGGTTGTTCCACCAGGTGGAGCCTCTAAATGTTTAACACAAACAGAAGCAGAGTTTAGCTAGCAAAGAGGCACCACGGCAAAGTCTTCTGAGACTGTTCATGACCTCCGGCCAGCGAAACATGTTATATTATGTGTACCATGCGTTGTGGCGTATAACAGTTATTGATTGTTATGTTTTATTTATAAAGGGCAATATTTACATTTCTGATATCGATCAGGTAGAGATATCCCAAATGTTCCTGCCAGTTTTGCTGTATTTTTTTTCTTTACAGATTCTTTCTGTTCTGTTAAGTTACAGATAATAACGAGCAAAATGAGGCCGATCAAACCTCCACCTTCAGCTCACCGACAAGAACAATGAACCTTTAATCGTCTCAGATGGCGTTTTCTGTTCTGCCACATTTGTCTGTTTAAACATCAGCTTCAGGAGCGCAGCACATTCTTTGTTTCCTTCTTTTAAAAGAAAATCCAAGCTGACCTTTCGGACGCCCCGAGGGTTTTAAAATTAAAACAAAGTCGTCTTGAGGTATTTTCAGGGCTGCAAAGATTACACTTAATAGCTGATTCGTCTCCTCCAATTTGAAGACTTTCGAACCCCAACATAGCCGGTCAGGCTTCACATCAGAGCACAATTACTGCAGCAGGAAAAACACCGGATGCAGCTTTTGCTCTTTGTGCAGAAACAAGGTCATATTTACTGGAAAAACAACCTAATGCAGGAGTTTAGTTCAGTTCTTCCCGTCAGAATGTTCAGATGGGTGAATAGAAAATGTTTGAGTGCATTTGCTGGAAGTTTCCAAAAGAACTCTGGGAAAATATGAGCTGTAGGGGATGAAAGTAAAAGAAAACTGGGTTTATTTAAAGTAAAGGAGAAGAAATTTACCATGCGGTGTCTTTTTGTAGTAGATTTATGTCTTTTTGTGATAGTTTTGTGTTTTTTTATAGTAGTTTTGTGTCTGTTCATGGTAGTTTTGTGTCTTTTTGTAGTAGTTTTGTCTTTTTATAGTAGTTTCGTGTCAGTTTGTGGTAGTTTTGTGTCGTATTTAGTAGTTTTGTGTCTTTTTGTAGTAGATTTATGTCTTTTTGTGATAGTTTTGTGTCTTTTTATGGTTGTTTTTCTCATGCTAACGGTCCTATTTGCTCTTATTTTCACAGTTTTTACAGTTTCTTAATGTGACATTTTTTCTTTCTTTCTTCGGTTAAACATATTTTTGCTTTTTTAACACTGAAAGCACTGAAACGTGTTCAGACCAACATCCCACACGGATCAGCTGCACTGCTCTCATTAAGCCACCAAACACATGGAGCTTCTCTTTAGCTACACAGCTTTTAAAGTGCACTCTGGGATTGAGTAAATCTTACCGTAACAGATGCCGTCTTGGCTGTAGAAACCGGCGCCGCAGTCAGGGACGCAAACGCCGTCTTTGAGCAAGGCAGCCGGGTCCGAACACGAGATGCAGTCCTGCTGAGTCGGTCCACGGCAGGCGGAGCACGACGGGTGGCAGCCTGGAGGATGGAGACCACGAGAAAGAAAGACTTTATTGAGTTTTCTACCAGCTTTGGGCGACCTTCTAGGAACAGTAGGTGAAAGCAATCTTTCAAATCAGCCTGAAATTACGACTCAGTGACAGTAAGCGCAGGATAAAATCAGATGAGAAGGATATCGGGGTGCGTAACCTGAATGTAGCTCAGTTTTGAGAGCTTTGACAAAGTTCTACTGCACATAATTTCTCAAAAAAACGACATAAATAATGCAGAAACGCTGATTTTTTAATGCACTTGGAGCATTAAAGTTGTAAAAACACCACTGACATTGAGAGAGTAGCTACAGCGACTCATTTAAGTTGTATAACGTGTGTGTGGTTTCCATAGCTGCCATTATGGGCTGTGTTTTATAGGTGCTGCTAAAATAACAACTCAAACACAGAGTGGGAGGCCGAGGGGAGTTAAAGTTTATTATGTGTTTTAATGTGTATATAAAGAGGAACAAGCAACCAGGAACACTTACTGTAGCTCATGATTCCACCGAATTTATCTTATTTCAATCTGGATGAAATGTGAGTTTCTTTGCAAACACCTGCACATTCATCTGTATGTGAGTGTGCACAACTAGAAACCCCAGAAACCTATTACTCATGATTTCCCAGCGGCCCGCCGGCTGGAGTCGAGACGCCTGAGAGAGAGCTACAAAAACTGGCCGAATAAAAAAAAAGAGACAAAAACAAACTTTTAGGGGCAAACTTGGGCCTTGACAACACTGTTTGCTGCACAGCTCATGCATATTCACAAGTACTTAGACGGTATAAACGCTCCAAGAACCGAGCAACACTCAGAGTTTCCGTCACAATAGTAGCCCTTTACGATTTTTTGTTTTGTTTTTACTTGATCATAAAAGTTGTCGCCGTTATCGCCTAATGTTTGAGGCACCAACGCCCAAAGCAGACTCGTGACCCAATTATCCCCTGAGGTAGTAGTTTAACTGCTATTTTTATCTTTAAATAAGAATTAAGACTTAAAATGTGCTTTTTCTAATCTTTTTTTAAACTTTACTTGATTTCTACATTCATTCTGGCAATCCCTGACCCAAATGGAGTTTAGGGTTAATCAATCAAATGTTCCGGTAACATCCAAAAATAAAGAACCCTAAAATGTCAGATTATTGTGGAAGCAGCTCCGTAAATCCTTCAGTACGAGAACATAGTGGGGCTGATCTGACGATCTTGAATTATGTACAGGGATTGTCCCGATCCGAGTATTTAACACTTTTTAATTTGATGATACTTTCTACATAATTCAAACGTATCGTAGATTAGCTGTAGTACCTGGTTGTTCCACCAGGTGGAGCTTCTAAGTACTTAATGCTAACAGAGGCAACATGCGTTTTGTGCCGCCACGTGCACTGGAAGCTCTGAAAAAAAACCAAAAAAAAAAAACCAAGGGCGATCAAACCTTCACCGAGTTTAGGTTCAATCAATCAAATGTTCCCGTAAAATCCGAAAATTAAGAACCCTAAAATATTGGATTCATGTGGACGCAGCTCCATGAATCCTTCCTACAAACACTTCAGAACATAGCGGGGCTCAAGACTGACGATCTAGAAGTCTGACCAGGGATTGTCCCGATTTAAGCCATTCAACACTCTTCAACTTGACGATACTCTCTAGACAATGCACGCTTATTGTAGATTAGCTGTAGTACCTGGTTGTTCCACCAGGTGGAGCTTCTAAATGTTTAATACAAAATTTCTGTTACCAATCAGGTAAAAATATCCCTAATGTCTTCAGGCAGTTTAGTATTTTTATTTCCCAACAATTTCCTGCTATTTCACAGATTCTTCCTGTTTTGTTAAGTTACAGATAATTATTAGCAAAATTTTATAAATTCAATTAATTTGAAAATACTAATGTGAGAACTTAAACTAACCGCGACATCAAGACAATGTGTTTTTATCAACAGTAATTGTTTCTTTTTTTAAGTTTTTAGACCAGTTTCACTATTTAAATCAAAATATTGTTGCTTTACAGATATTTGCTGTTATTTAAAAGGAAAATTAAGTATGTTAAAGATTGAAATATATGAAAAAAATAAATTGTATTGTCATTTTACAGATTCTCACAGTTTTGTGAAATTACAGATAACATCTAGTAAAATACATCTAACGAATATTAATTTATATATAGATTTAAAAAACAAAAACATAAAAATGACCAAAATTGTAAATAAAGGCTACATCAGAAATCTGTATCTTTACAAGCAGTATTTTTTTATTTTTAATTAATTGATTTATTTACCTTTATTCAACCAAAAAAAAATCATGTATTTGTACTATTTTATCTGTATTATTTTATTTTATTTTGTTTATTATTAAATTCTAATTACTGTTTGTACACTTTGAAAAAAAAATACAAAAATTAATTTACGATTTAATGGATGTTTTTCTCTGTTTTTCCAGTGTAGCTCTTCCTCTAACTTTGAGCCTCTCTGTACTGAAATGTCTTATCAAATAAAATCTCCTCTTCCTAAGAATAAAAAGGTATTTCCCCGATAAGCCAAACACTTCACTCTGAATCTCTGCGAGTCCGAGCGAGCAAGATTGCTTTCGATTAAACATGAGCTTCATAATTTAAATCGTTATTCCCTGAAAATCATTCTCATGAAACCGGGCAGAGCGATTAAGGTCAAAGATGTGAAAAGGAACGAAAGCGAGAAAGTTGAGAAAGTCTCTGGAGACGCCAAGAGAAACTCTGGAGGAATAAGAAGTGAGCTGAATCCATCAGGACGCCCCAGCACAGAGTCATTATTTTAATCATCAGATGATAAAAATCTCTCCGTTAATGGGAGACGCCACAAGTTGAACAAATATGCGATTTCAAAAAAGTGGCCGTGAAGCTGTGAGATGGCTCCCGCTCAGCAACAACATCCATAAATCCTCTCAGTCGACGCTTTCCCTTCATCATCCAGGAAACAGAGTCTGGCCGCCAGCAGCACTGCAGGCGTTTGACTGTTTAATCAGACAAACACAAACACCTCACATCCCACAGGTTTCCTCATTTGAGGAATAATTACAAAGTTTGATTTCCCCTGTTAGGATGCCATTTATGTTTTTTATTCTCCTCCACTGCTGCGTCGCTTTCGTTTAAATGTCTAATTTCTGACAAAACGGGTCACGCATTCAGCACTGTTTGTCTTTTAGTTTAGCAGAAAACCTAAAAAAAACAGTAAAAGTAGCGAAGTTCCATCAGTTTTTGGTGCGACGCCATCAGTACAGGACGTTATGAAGGTCACGAATGTTGAATATCTGCAGATTTAATCCAATTCTTACTAAATACAAAGGCTAAAATGGTTAAAATGAAGCTCTGTTCAAGATGTTTTATATGATGAGTGATATAAATGTGCAAATTTACATAATAAATGGCATCAGAAAGAAGAAAAAGGAAATAAATGGAGGGAAAAAAGTCTAGAAAGCTTGAAAAACTAGAAAATTCAAGTCGACTTTCTTTGAAATGAAGCTGCAGAAATGCAAACTGTTCATTTAAGAGGAATTAAATGATTAAATGCATCTAACTTGACATGTCAGAATTAATATTACTTGTTAATTTAAGTTGGATTAACTAAATTAAATCAAAATCATGCAAAAAAATTCCTTTTTTCAGTGTTGTGTTAATTGTTTTTTGGTTGCATTTACATTATTGTGCACCACACGGGAGCTTCTAGTCTCCATTCAGTTAGTGCAGACATCTGTGAATATATATATATATATATATATATATACACTTTAAAAATGGTGAAATAATTTGCCGTTTGTCTTTTATTTTAGCAGAATACCAAAAAAATCTGCAAAAGTTGCAAAGTTCAGTTAGTTTTTGGTGTGACACCATCAATAAAGGACATTTTAAAGTTGAATTGGTCACAAAAAACCCAAGAAATGCTTTAAAAACGGTGAAATAATGGGTTTTAATGCCACATTTATCCAAGTTGAAACTGGTTTTATCTACATGGGCTGTTTTCTTTGAGCAGAGCATTTTATTATCACACCTGATGTGTTTTTTTTAAAAATCTAAAGAAGCTAAAACTGGGAATAAAATTGGATTAATTGTGCAAAATTGTCACATTAAATGGACAAACGTTTACCACAATACCATGGCTGCCATTTATTGTGAATGTAAACTTAAAAAAACAAAACAAAAATGGACATTTAACCTTTGTAATTCCATTTTAAAAGTCTCAGAATAAGAAAAGTTTCCTTTTGCACCATTTTCCTGCTAAACGCGACCAGTCGCTCTTGTTTTTATTCCTCCAGAAACCACAGAAGAGAATTTCCCTTTAAAACGTCATAATCAGCGCGTTTGCAGACTGGATGTTTTAATGCACATTAGAAATCCAGATAAGGGTTAAAAAACATTTAGCGCAGCTTTCTCTTAACGTCCCAGAGAGACTGAAGTGAGTTTTGTTTATCTGGTCCGTGCAGATTGTGGTATTTTCCTCATTATTGTTATTATTATTATTATTGCTGCATTTATTTATGCAAATGCAATAAGTTGGTTGTGCTGTTGTTTTCTGAGCCACGCTTCAGTGAGGGATGAATAAATAGGAGGTGAATAAAAGACCATCTGGGGGAAGAAAAAACGACGACTGGAGTGATGAACTGATGCAGCTGATCCAGCGCTCTCGTCTGATGGAGGTTTTTGTGTCGCTTCAATTACGATGTGTGCAAAATAAAACCTCTCAGCCTGTTGATCTCTCGTCCTCCTCCGACCTTTTCTTTCCTCTTTACATTCAGGGTGAAGAACAACCTCCGACCGCCGGCGTTCGTTGATAAATCAGGTCTCTGCTATCAGCGGGGGAATTAAATCACGACGGTGGGCGATCTGAAGGAGCCTTTTAGCCGATTTACTACAAATCCTGAAGCCTTTATATCGCCGATGATTGCTTTTCAAAGTGTACCAGAGTTTTTATCCTCCAAACAGCTCAGCTCATGTCAGCACGATGTGACACAGAAATCTGTTATTTCTACTCATACAAAGCTTGTATTAGCTGTTTTCCTTTACAGGTTTGGTGTCCAGCATTGATTTATTTAAAGCCAGAGAGGTTTTTGCACATGAGAGGCAACAAACAAAGAATCCAGCACAATCATTAGCTCCAGCTAGCTTTGCTAAATCCACTGAGTTTCCTGAGTAACCCCAATCAAATACTTTCTAGGACACGAGCTTAAGCTTTTAGTGCACGTTCACCCTTTCAAACCAGTGGATTGTCTGTTGATACGCTCAGTTTGGATGCTATCGCTCTGTTAAACGGGTATTATCTGCACACATGATTCCCATATGGGTCAGTAGGGGCCCAGCTGGTTGTTATTATCTCATTAAACGGCATTAAAGTTACAATAAAGGAGTTAAAAAGAGCAACAAAAGCCCCTGTGCTGATAGTGGTGGCATAAATCAGTCCACCCACACCTTCTGAAAGAACCTGTTGAGGTCAAGAAGAATCGTTTTTGGGGGTTTCATTTTGAACTCGCTGTTGTTCTTGTTGTTGTTCTTGTACTTCTCGTTCTCGTTGTT
>NW_007578864.1:27322-31257 GCF_000690725.1 Stegastes partitus
CACGCAGAAAGATTCCGGTGCCCCCACCGGGACGCGAACCGGCAACCTTCTTGCTGCGAGGCAACAGTGCTACCAACTGCGCCACCTTGCAGCCCATACCAGTCAACATCATCCCGTAAAATAATTCGGTCCGTAAAACGTATTAGATCCTCAAAGGCACAAACTCTGCAGTAATGTCTTCCCAGCTTGAAATCAACTTCGGCTGTTTTATTCATTTCTTCTGGCAAAATCAGCCTGAATCTATTTCAGATCGCGCTGAAAGCGCCACAGTCAGCTAGACGGAAGGCTCAGCTTTTGATTGACACCTAGTTTGGCCAATAGGAGGGCTTTGGGGAGAGTGACAGCCTGAAGGGCCAATGGAGTGTCTCAGACAGTCAACCCGGTCCGCACAAGTCCCACCCTTGTAGATTCGACCAGTCGGGTTGCAGACACTCTCTGAAGCTGTAAACTTGTAGCCAATGAGCAGAAGAACACGTGGGTGTGTCGGAAGGCAGGATTGTGTGTGTGTGGCGGTATCGGATCGGCCAGTTACCACTGTGAAGGAAATCATCCGATACCGTAATTTCGTCCAGTATCGGCCCGATACCGATACCCAGTATGGGATCGGCGCATCTCTAATTTAAATCAGAAAAAAATATTTTATTTGCTCTAACTTAAAAGAAAAATGCTTATTAAACACTGAAATATATGCATAATATATTATTATTATTATTATTATTATTGTTACATTTCTAAAATAATTTGGACTTTTTAAAAAAAGTTAAATAAAAAGGAATAAATAGTAAAATCAAACAAATAATCAGGTCCACATCAAAAACATGTAATCTGTTGTTTTGTTTTTGTTTGGGTTTTTTTGTTTGTTTGTTTTTTACAACATTAACAAAATTTTAAGTGTAATTTTACAGTTTGCAGTACTTTTTTTTCTTTAAATGTATTTAAATATCCCATATGTGTATATATATATATNGTTGTTCTTGTTGTTGTTCTTATCGTTGTTGTTGCTGTTCTTGTTATTCTTGTTGTTGTTGTTGTTGTTGTTGTTGTTGTGACTGGTATTGTTTTAACCCACAATAGATAAGAAAAAGTAAAAGAAATGTGAGAAAATCTGACAGATGCTCTTAAAGTAAATGGAGTAAACTATTTTTGTTTCTTTACTTGGTTGTTTTTTTTACATCGAGGCAACCAGAGACCTGAGCATCACAATCCTGTTCACACTGTTTCACCACCAGCCTCTAAAACCTGCATTAACCGCTCCATTATTTTTTTTCAAATTTTTTTTACATTTCAGATTAAAATTGTGCATTTTGCAGCTTTAGTTGTTCACATCTTTCTTTGGATGGATGCATAGATGGTGATGGAGGAACACGGGGCAAAAGTGTTGATATTTACAATAAAAAAAAGCATTAAAAGACTAAATATAGTGTAAAATTAGAACCAATAATGAGCATTTATTTGGGAAAACTTTGAAAATCTGCTAAAAACTACTGAGCTCTCAGGCTGTGACTTCAGAGAATCGAACTCTGAATGGACGAAGACATTTAAACCTCTGACCGCCAGAAAATTAAAGTTTTGTTTAAGGAACCTTCTGACAAATAATAATAATTAAGAAATGAGACATGTATGAGTTTTAATTTGCATCATTGTCACTACATCCAGCATTCTTGGTGCATGGATTACGATCTGTGGTGGATTATTGAATTTATTATATAATATTGAATTTCCCTTCTGGGATAAATAAAGTATTTTTCATTTCATTTCATTTCATTATCTGTGAATGCATGAGTCTGATTGTGGATTGTAGGTTTTTCATGACAGTAAAAATGTCACACTGATGAAGTAGAGGTCTGGAAAACTCAGATATGATGCACCTACAGGTTTAGGTTTCAGCAGCGGAATCAAACGTCTGCTCAAAGTTTAAGTTAAAGAAAAAAGAAGCACATCCTGTTCAGAATTAGAGGCAGGTACAGCGACGTTCCTCGTGACTGATCAGCGGGTTGTGAGTTATTTACATGCAAACCAGCAGCAGGAAGGAAATTAAACGTTTTCACATTAAAGCTCCGACACACGAGCGGCAGGAGAGTTTACGTCCAACCAAATCCGAGGATTTACACGACTGACAAACTAAAACCTCAGGACATCCGACGTCGGAGGAGTTTCAGCCTAAAACGAGGTAAAGCTGCAGGTGAAGCTTGTGCAGCGACAGCAGCTGGATGGATTGACAGCAGCTGGATGGATTGACAGCAGCCAGATGGATTGACAGCTTCCCACTTCTCATTCTCTCTGCTCTCCTGGTTCCTCCAGCTTCTGTCGGGCCTGCATGGCTTTCTCAGCCCTCCGGCCTCTCCAGCTCCTCGTCGGGGTTCTTGTCATCTCTCTTTCTCTCTGTGTTTCTTTCTCCAAAGTCTGCTTTGGTTTGTTCGCTCCAGTGTTCAATTTTAATGTCTCTCCCTCTTTCTCTCTGTTTCTGGGCTTTTCTTGTCAGTGGAGGTCCAGAGAGGATTCATGACACCTTCTCTCTGAAACAAGACCATCAAGTTGCTGCGTCCAATGAACTGGATTGTTTAGTTGATTACAATCATATTAACTGAAACAGAGAAGACTTGCAGTTGAACCTTCTGAACCCCAGAACCCAGCACAGGCTTTGACAGGCTTCTTGTCTTTACAATCCAACGCCTGCCGTTTGGTTGGAAAACCACATCTAAGCTTAAAGTCATGACTTTTAATCCACATCTCATTGAAGAATTCGCCAACAAAGTTTTTGTTGGAACCAGATTCACCATTTTAAAGGTTCAACATCTCCAGAAATTCAACTCCTACAGCCAAGAAACTTGGTGAGAACACAGATAGAACAGCTTCCAGCTGATCTAAGTGACTGAATGGATCCAAACAGGTGATTATTGGGCATTGATAGTTGAAAGAAATGCAAGATTTTCCAACAAGGTTGGTACTGAGGCTCCAGAAAGTTCCTGTCAGTGTATATATATATATGGATGAATCCATGTTTTCTAATAAAAATACAGTCTTTGGTCAATATTTCACCAACTGTTGAGGCTCTAACATCAGCAGAGGTTCCAGTTTTTAGATATTTTGGTCCTCAAATCTGTCAAAGATGACTCAGAATTGTGTAAAACTAGTAAAAGTTTGTCCAAAATGACTCAAAATCATCAAAATTTACAAAAGATTTGCTCAAAATATGCCAAGGATTGTCCAAAACGACGCAACAATTGTCAAAAATGACCATAATGAAGATTTACTGACCCTTAAAAATGGAAGAAATGCAACATTTTCCAACAATGGCGGTTTTGTGTCCCCAGAAAGTTCCCTTTAGATGTAGACCTCTATGGATGGATCCATGTTTATACGAAAATACAGTCTTTGGTCGACATTTGACCAACTGTTGAGGCTTCTAGCATCTGTAGAATTCTGTAGTTCTTAAGGGTCTAGATGTTGGTTTTATATGTGCTAAAGCTGCTTCCATGTTGTCTTAATGTTGGACTTTAACAACACATGAGGTGTTTAAGTTCCCCCTATAGGGAGCCTGTTGAGCTGTGGACCTGATCAGTGGCGGTCTGCACGTCATCAACCAGACATTTGCTGTTTAAACTGTTTCTTCTTGCAAATGAAGCCAGAAAACAGCAGCATCTTGAAGTTGTGTGCAGCAGATAAGACGGCCACGTTGATCCTGGCGGGTCCGTTCACACGCTCCCAGGCCGCTCGTAGCCAACAAGGGGATTACACGTCCTTTACCTTGCCCCCGTGCAGGAAAAGCAATTTATTTCTCAGTGCAGCCTGAAGCGTAAACTTATCAGCGGGTGTAATCCTCGCGGGCCGCTTGCCAAAAAACACTGGTGTAAAGCTGCTCTGCATAAAGCGGGCTGCAGCGGATAATCTGTTGGCTCGCCGTCCTTCTGGGGCGGACCAGGACGCCGAGCCGC
>NW_007578864.1:34579-59293 GCF_000690725.1 Stegastes partitus
TTATTATTATTATTATTATTATTATATGTATGTTTGTTATTTTACAGACATTTGGAAGAAACACAAAACAGAAACCAAAACAAAAACTAAACATCTACATTGTTCACTTTCATCTACATTTCCTCCATTTTAATTATATTTTCTGGCAGTAAAGATCTTCATCTATCAACCGAGTGTCTTCAAACATCACAAGTTTGTTCAGAAATGTTAAAGACAAAGAGGTTTGATGTTGAACAAACACATTCTGCTCTCTTTGTTTCTTGGTTTTTCTTCTTGGAGCTGCAGTTTGAGTAAAATCACTGTTTTTTAACTTCTGAGTGTCCTGAAACATCCAAACATTTCTGCTGCTGCTGCGTGAAGAATCAACTTGGCAACAGTTCAGGAGGAAATCAGCCTTTTTTCCGTCTCGTCTCTCTTTTTTGCGTCGAAGCCTTTTGGGGCGACGGTGAAATCGTCTCTCGGTTCTTTAACAACGAAAATGCAGAAAACTTCAGGAACTTGGGACTCAGTCGTCGCGCAGATTAAATCTCTTCTGAAGATTTCTTAAAGTCTTCTGAAGCTCGAGAGCCACAAAAACATTCACGTCGAGCAAAACAGATGTGACAAGCTGCCAAAAGGTTTCCGAGTTCAGAGAGGAAGCCAACGAGCTCCTCTGGCTCCGGGATGAAGTGTGAAGGAGAAGTCGGGACGGCAGCGAGGAGACACTCGATAAAACACTCAGTCCTCCTGTAATCTCGTGAACGGAGGAGGTTTATGTGAATGAAATGATGATTAAAAGCTCAACAAACTCAGTTAAAAGGGGATCAATTCAATATTTTATTGGTAGAAAATTAAGTTTCGTAATATTCGTTACAGTTTTTGTCCCTGAACTGTGGATTTTTTTCCATCCAGTAAAACTATAATTTAATAAATTAGACAATTTGAGTTTAATTGAAATTTCTTTTAATTAAAGGATATAATTGATTAAAAATCTATGAACCAATAAGAAAGACGAGATTCAGTTTAACCTCCTAAAAATCGTAATATTGAATCAGAATCACACAAAAATAAAACCGTTACTCCTGCATTCCTGAGTTTCTACCAAAGGGATCAATAAAGTTCTACCTATCTATCTATTTAAAGAAAAATTCAAAAAAAATTGTATTTTCACAGATCATATTCCTTTTTTAATTTATTTATTTATTAACCATTTAACTGTAAAAAAAAAGTACACGAAATTGAAAGTGTAACTTTACAGGTTAACTTAAACATCTTTTTTTATTTATTTTTATTTTACTGTATTTAAATCTGTAAAATATTCTCCACGACGATTATTTTATTTTATTTTTTTACAAATACTACTTTATTCGTGCACAATGTTTTATTGTAAAATTGTACTATTTGTTTTACTGGATTTAATTTCACAAAAAAATATAATTATTCTTCAGACATTTGCTGTAATTTGGAATTTATTTATTTTTCTTTTTTTTTAAAAAAAAAGGACAAAAAAATTGTTTACCTTTTAATTATTTTTTTTTTTTAAATCTCCTTTGCTAAATTATAGACAATATCTAGCAAAATCAGCGAAAAAGTATTAATTGACATGTTGACGGTAAATAAAACAAAGAAAAGAAAAAACAAAAAAAGGCAAAATAAATTAAAAAAAATTTAAAATGAAATATAACAAAATCTGAATTCTGAACAAACAAACAATTATTTTTCAGACATTTGCCTCTTTTGAAAAGAAAATCTGTGTTTATTTAAGGTTACAAAAACTATTTTGAACAGTTTTTTAAAAAGATTTTTTGTTAAATTACGTATCATATGGAGTAAAATCACAGGAAGAAAATTGCGTTCTGTATGTTTTTAATAACACTAATTAATTCTTTTACAGTGTCGTGCCATGAAATAACACCTTTATTGTGTTTAATTTAGTGAAAAAAATCTGAGTTTACTGATATATTTGAATGCTTTAATGCAGCCTCTGATCATCGTGGCTGCATGTGAGCAGCTGCACCGCTGCATCCAGCCATACATCCAGCCATGCATCCAGCCATACATCCAGCCATGCATCCAGCCATGCATCCAGCCATGCATCCAACCATGCGTCCCGCCTGCAGCCAGACTCGCAGCACAAAGCCAGTCTTGTGTCTGGGCCAGCTGACGTCTCTGAACCTCTAACGAGAGCAGCAGCAGCAGTAGGATTTGTGTTTCCGTGCGGTTCCTCCGGGGATGAAGTGGCTTCAATCACTGTGACTGTAAATCAGTGGATGCAGAGGGTGAAGCTATTAGCAGGACTTAGACTCAGAGTTAAAGACGAAGCAGCTCTGAACCGCTGCAGGTGTTTAACTGGCCGACCACCAGATCGGAGCATCCGGGGCTCGACGTCGCTGCTTTCTAGGCTCGATTGTTCAGAATCTGTCGTACAAGCTCCTCTTTTTGACACATTTCTTGCAAGAAAAGTTGCTACAATGTGAATAAGAAGAAAAGCAGCACCCCTCCATCACTGATGTGTTTGGTTCTAACATCTGCACAAACCTGTGATGTTTGAAGACACACTGTCAGAAAAACTAAGTCTGGCATCTTTACTGCCAGAAAAATATGTTAAAAATGACATTAAAAAAGATTTTCTGGCTGATTTGTGATTTATTCATTTATTTTTAATCTGGTTAATATTTCTACACAAATTTAGAAAAAAAAAAACTATGCAGTGAAAATTTGGCAACGAGGCGTCAGAGAAGTTTTTAAAAAGGTAAAAAAAAAACAACTATGAAAACAACATTTTTCAGATTTCAAACACTGATGTTTAAACTCTGTCCAGTTCTAACCTGTTTGGATTTAAACACATTTACTCCTCAGCATACACATGTTTTTTGCTTGTTTTTTTTTTGTTTTTTTAAATACCATAAAAAAAAAAAAGTCAAATATGTATTTCTTTATTTGTTCATTTATTTATTCTTATTATAAAAAAAATGAAAAAGATTTATTAAAAGACGTTTTTTTTTTCTTTTTTTGTGATATTATTTGCAGTTTGGGATTGTTTTGTTTTTTTTGTTAGTTTTTTTATTTGAATTGTATTATTTTTAATTTAACAAAATTTCTATAAAACTGTTTTAAAAAAAAAACTTTAAATCTTTAACAAGGATATTATTTTCTTTCAAATAATAATTTATATTTGCGAAATAATGACTTTTTTTCTGATTGATATACACTATACATGGTGTAAAATAATAAACTACCATTTTTTTCTAAAACAAAAAAAAAGTAATTTTTTAAGGGAAACTGTTGTAGATTTTAAATTAAAGAAAATTCTGGTGAACGTTGAAGTGAGACGTGTTGTATGAAGTGATTTTAATGAAATATCATGACTTTAATCTGAGGTTTGGTTCATGTTCCCAACAGAACGACACAGGATAGGATAATTTAGAACCATCAGAACGGTGACGTCCAACTATTATTTCTGTTTCTGAGCTGTTTTTTTTCTCTGATAAAAGCTGAAATGTTTTGTGTGTTTCACATCAGTCTGTGTGTTTTGGGCTCAGAGGGTTCCAGCTGTTCTCCTATCGTCACTCTTTCATTCCAGATTGGGGTTCTTACGGTCGTTTCTTGCTTCAGAAACCAGCCGGTTGTTTGTCGACACTTTAAAAGCAGGAAATGTCAGATTTAAATAATGCATAAACTTCTGCTGAGAATCCGTCACTTTAATCACGTTTACGTTGGAGGCTGCGAGAAAAACACAAACTCACCGTGTTTAAGTGACTCGTTTACGTTTCTACCCATCATTTAACGCCTGCTTATTTCATTTATTTGCCTTTTTTTCTCTTCCAAACACCAGTGATCCTGCAGCGATGCGTTCATGGACCGATCGGCAAATACGCAAAAATGAACAAAACTAAAGCAAGACGCTGAGAAATGATCCAGTTTAGTTCTTAAAGTTTTGCTCCTCATATTCTGAGATGAGCTTCCGTCCCAGAGACCCGGGACACAATAAATAAACTAAGACAGGGATTTGACAATGCAGCCCCTTTGTTTTAGAAAAGGGATTATTTCCTGGCAGAAGCTTTCACTCTTTTCTTTTTTTCCTCCTTCGGGTGCCGAGTGATTGACGGCGTGTACAATAATGCAGCTGATGTTAAAACACACTCGGCTTCGCTTGAGCGGGAAAAAAAAGAAACAATAAAACCATGAAAAAGCCTCGTTAAAGACGATTTAATTTCATTTTCAGTTCGCTGATTGGATGCTAAATGGAGAAACAAATGTAAAAAGAAATTCAAAATCGGATTCTTGACAAGACTCTGGAGCAGCTTGTTGCATCAAAAGGCAAAAAAGTTGAACTTTTCCTGCAGGAGAGACAAAGTTCAGCCACAGATCAGCAGGAGGGAAGAAAACCTCCAGACGATGGCTTTCTTCAGCTTTCTCCTCAGTCAGCAGATCTACGATGCCGGAGCGATAATGCAGAGAAACTCTGAGGAACGTCCAGAGTTGTTCTGATCTCCAGTCGCACAGAGTTCAACTGTCTCACTGCTTGTTTCAGGACTTTTTAAAAGCTCTGAAAAGAAGCGAAGGTTCTGGATTCATGTAAAGAAACGTCAGAAGAAAATGAAGGACTCTCTCCATAAGTATGTGGACAAAAACGAGATCCTAACATCTAAGAAGTGAGAGATCAAAATATGGAACTAATCAGGATCTTATGGAATAAATCTGAATATGTACAATATATGGAGTCATGAACCCTCGAAAAGGCAGATTTTATTCATAAAATAAAAGCTTTTCTTAGAGCAGAAAACTGTAAAAACTAAAAAAAATATGTTGGATTATCAACTTTCCAACGGTCCTTGAAGTAAACAAACATCGGATCCGCTGGGAAAATTAACCAAATCTGAGCTTAATGTCATATTATTTGATCAAAATCAGTTTATTCTACGTCTGTTATTTAAAAAAATACAAAAAATAAATAGATTTAAACTCCTCTACATTATTATATACGATGTGTAGGTCCATTTACCCTCTAAACCCCCTGAAAGGCATGTTGTCTTTGAAAAAAAATTAAAAATAGAAAATAAAAATCCCCAAGGCTACCTTATTTATCACAACCTGAAACTGTAAAAACTGAAAAAAATGTTGGATTTTCAACTTTCCAACGGTTCTTGAAGTAAGCACGTTTGTGACACAGATCTATTGGGAAAATTAACCATAAACTATATATAGGTCCATTTACCATCTAAAGCCCCTGAAGGGCACGTTGTCTTTACATTATTTTGTTTTTAAATCGACAAAATTACCGTATTTATCACCACCTGAAATGTAAAAAACTGAAAACATATGTTGGATTTTCAACTTTCCAACAGTCCTTGAAGTAAACACACGCAGCAAACGGATCGACTGGGAAAACGAACCAGATCTGAGTTTAGCATTGTGCTAGTTTATAAAAAAAAAATAAAATTTGGATTCTAATAGTACAAAGGTATTAGGTATAACACTCTAATAATAGAAGATATAATATTTTAGGGGGCAGCAGGCAGCTAAAACTAAATTAAACAACAATTATAGAGAATCATTTATGTGATTATTTTGCAGAACTTTTCTAAAAATGAGAAACTATTTGAAACAAGAGACGTTATTTGATGAGAATTAGTCGGAAACAAACTTACAGTAAAAGCAATAAAAATGTTATTTGGTAAGAAACACTTGTTTAGTTCAAACTAAATGTGCATTTTTTTTTTTAAAACAGCTGGATAAGTGTAAGTTGAAGCCCAGCAGCAGCAGCAGAAGGCTCAAATAAGTCAAATAAAATAACATCATGTTTATAGCAAGGGGAGGATTTTCTTTCACACCAGTGGACACTTGGAAAACTTTTAGTTTTTAATGATTTATGGCTCCTGGATGTGTCCCTGGACCAAAACATTCCCTCTGTGTCTCCTTCATGGCTGTTCTGATTCCAAACCACCAGCTCAGCTCCCTCAGTGCTGAAACTTCTGCCCCTGGTGCAGGCTGTAGGTGGTCTAATCTGAGCTAAAACCACACCAGTCTGACGCCTACAGCAGAGGATGAGGTGGTACTCACGTTGGCAGCGGGTCTGGTCGTGTTGGTAGGAGCCGGCGGGGCAGGAGGCCAAACAGCGTCCGCTATCGGAGCTCAGCAGGGGCAGCAGGGAGCCGCAGGAATCACAATCCCACCGGGTGGAGCAGGTGGAGCAGGACGGCTGGCAGGCTGCAGGAGGACGAGGACACGGGTCAGGACCTTCAGGGACTCGTTACTGTCATACGTGAGTTTTACATGTCGTAGTTTAAAGCCCCACTACAGGACAAGGTGTGGAGTTCAAGAGCCCACATTGTGATGTGTGGCTTCCTCTTATCCTCCTTCAGCACCTTAAAAAGCTGCTTTTTGAGCTTGTAAAAGAAACTTAAGACGTCCAAAGTCCCACAGAAAACACTGTTTCACCTCCATTACTCTATTATTATTATGCTTACAACAGAAAATAAACTGATCTGTTCACATCATGATGCTGCCACCTCCGTGCTTCACATCATGATGCTGCCACCTCCATGCTTCACGTCATGATGATGCCACCACCATGCTTCACGTCATGACGCTGCCACCACCGTGTTTCACATCATGATGCTGCCACCACCATGCTTCACAGTGGGGATGTTGTGTTTGTTATGATATGCAATATTGAATAAAATAGCCTTTTTTTTTTTTTTTTTGAAATTTCAATGTCACAGCAGTAAAGTGACAGTAAGAAAAACAAGAAAACACAACTATAAATCAAAGAGGCGAAGTATATATACTATATAATATAAATAAAAACTTAAGAACACATATTTCAGAAGGTTTGCATTAGCATTTAAATATCAATACAATATAGATATTTGGTAAATGACAAACATAGCATCTAATTTAATGGCCAAAAAGCTGAATTTTGGTCTCCTCAGACTGAAGAACCTTCTTCCAGGTGACTTCAGAGTCTCCACATGTCTTCTGGTGAACTCTAGTCCAGATTTGATATCAGCTTTACTCAATAGTGTCTTTCTCTTTGTCTCTCATGAAGCTTTGACTGGTGACAACCAGACAACAGTTGTTGCATGAACAGTCTGAAGTCACTCGGTTCTTGAGGACGGATTTACTCATGTGCCATATTCCTTCCATTAACGGTGGATTTAACTGGACTTCAAGATGTTTGGTGATTTGGAAATTCCCTTGTATCCTCCCCTGACTGATGCTTTTCAACAACCTTTCCACAGAGTGTTCTTTATATCCAGGAGTTCTGACCCACCAGTGACTGGACCGTCCACATACAGGAGTCTTTATACTACAATCACTGAGACGCATCATTTTCTTATTGTGTGACTTCTAGAACCAACTGGCTGCACCTGTGTTCAATCAGATGGATCAGGGAAACACAATCCTGTACATTTGCATAATATCGGCTCTTTGGATCAGTAGCTGAGCTCGCTGGAGTGATGCTCGACTGTTCGGGGTGACGTCAAAGAGAAACTTGGGAGCAAACACAAACAAACAGGAGCCAGATTTCAACCCAGATGTTGCACAAACACATATAATAAATAAATCAACAAATGTCCCTTCTGCAACAATACAGATTTCCATCAGTGCTGCTTCCTCTGTAAAAATCATTTTAATTTACCTAAATTTAGTCACCTTCTCTCTCCACGTACCACCGTGTGGTGTTTTTTTTTTTGACGGCCGACCTTTATGCGGGTTTATTTTCGGCTTCCTGATGAAGTGACAACTTCTGAGGCCTGCAGATGGAGTCGAGGCAGATCACAGCGGGAGGGCCGGAAAACACAGATGCTGTGTCTTCACCGCTATAAATAATACAAGAAGAGGCAGCCGACGAAGATCCTGCATCTTCTCCCTATCACCGACGATGCACATTCAAAGTTTTTACGCCGGCTAAAGCTGCACGTACAACTGTGACCCGCAGAACATTCATAAAAAAATGTTCTCAAACAGAAAGTTTCTCAGATTAAATTCTGTATATTACAAAAAAAAAAGGAGAAAAAAGCAATATACCTGCTCGCTTCATTACGCAGAGAAACGAGGACGGCATTACTCTATATCCAACATTCTGATTAAAAGCAGCCTCTTAAGGATCTTTATGGTTCTCAGTGTCATCATCTGCTCGCCTCCGTGAGAATATTAATGAAAGCGGCACATTTAGAAGAAGAAGAAGAAGAGAGGAAAACTCAACGAGGACATGTTTTTTTTTTTTTTTTAAATGGGGGGAAAACCTCGAGATTACGGAAGAAAAAAGCGACTAAATCCCATTTAAGCCTCACCGCCGCCCACACAGGCGCACAGATAAGTAAAGGGAGGACGAGGAGATGGACACAAACAGATTAGAAATAAGGAAAGACGGCGTAAAAAAGACTTTTTTTTAGAAAGACGGGATCTTATCAGCAGATTTCTGGCTCAAAACTTTACTGTCGCCCACATGCGCTTCATAAAAACACAAATAAACAGCAAAGAAGTCTGCGTTCAGTGCACTAAGTAATAAAAGCTGTCATGAAATTACCTTAAAAACAAACACATATGTGCAGCTAAAACCAATCTAAGCCTCGAGGTGGGATCCCTACAGACTTCAAATTATACTTTTTGCTAAATTATAAAGCTGCTTTAATCTATTATTCTAATTTTTTAATCGTTTATGTTGTTCCCATGTTTTAATTAGAGCTTTAATTAGAGTGGAACCAAATGGAACCAAAAAAACTGAACATGTTCATGAAGCTGGTGTGCTGTTGTGTCAACCCGCATCCGGCAACTTGAGCAACGCAACCCGAGCGGTGGTTTGGTTCCGATCTGATAAGGAGGGGAAAAAAAGGAAGGAGGTTTATCGGTCCGATGGTGTCTGCTGGTGTTTATGGGGGACGTTCCGTCGACATCCAGCTTCCATGGAGAGGAAAGACGACGCAGACGAGACACTGAGACCGACAAGGACGCAAGGAAACGTTTCGGAGAATTTCATTTTCTGCACATTAATGAAATGCAAATCCAATTTCACAAGCACTTGCCAAGATTAGTTGTGTCTATGTGTGTTAAACTGTCATCATCTTGTCATCAGTGTTCATTTCTAGTCCATGTAAAAGGCAAAATAAAGCCTCATGTGTTGGTAAATTCCAACATGAAGACCACATGGAGGCAGCTTGTACTAACAAACTGGAACCTCTACTTTCCACACATCAGATTCTACTGATGTTAGAGCCTCAACAGTTGGTTAAATGTCGACTTAATACTGTATTTTATTAGAAAATATAGATATAAGTATATGTATATACACTTAGAAGAACTTTCTAGGGAATTGTTTCCACTTTTTTCTTCTTTCATTTTTGACTATTGGGATCATTTTGGTGAATCCTTGTCTTGTACTGAACAAACCTTGAGTACATTTGGATAATTTTGAGTCATTTTAGTCAAACCTTGAGCAAGTTTGGAAAGTTAAGAGTCATCTCGGACAGATTTGATGCCAAAATATCTAAAAACTGGAACCTTTTCTTTCCACACATCAGATTCTACTGATGTTAGAGCCTCAACAGTTGGTAAAATGTCGACCAAAGACTATATGTTAGTAGAAACATGGATCCATCCATAGATATACAGTCATGACTCGAAAATCCAACACTAAAACCTTCTTTTATGTTCTATATAAGGCTGTTGGATTGTCAAGACGGACGTCGAGATACAAGGAGGGCTTGATGCTTGCTCGTATTTAATTGGAAATGTGAACGAACTCACAAAAAAATCAGATTTCGCAAAAAAAATCTGAATGTAGCATTAAGTCCTGCAGTGTGAACGTAGCCAATCTGTGGGATTGTCCAGTCAGACAATACGCCGTTATCCTGATGTGACACAAAATGTCCTGTCGGAGTCGGAATCCAAGGCTGTCGGTATGTCAAGGCTGTTTTTAATGGGTTCTGTTCGTTTTTCCTAAAAACCTGTCAGATAGCAAAGTTTAGGATTGTCAAGGGTCAGATTATCCAGTCACGACTGTACATACACTTACGAGGACTTTCTACGACCACAATCCCACTTTCATTTGAAAATGCTACATTTTTTTTTAACTTTTCGGGGTCAACAAACATTAATCGTTGTTGTTTTTGACCATTTTGAGTCATTTCCAACAAGCCTACCTGTATTTTGAACTTTGATCTTTTGTAGATTTAGATGATGGAGTCATTATGAATGGGTTTTGCACAAATGTTTAGTAACTTTGGACAACTTGGGCAGGTTTGATGCCAAAATAGCAAAAATATGAAACTTTGTCTTTCCACACATCCAACGTTACTGATGTTGGAGCCTCTAAAGTTGGTGAAATGTCGACCAAAGACTGGATTTTTAGTAGGAAACATGGATCCATCCATATTTATACGCTTAATGGAACTTTCTGGGGCCACAATATCACCCTTGTTTGAAAAATTGGCCTTATTTCCCCATTTTCAAGGCCAAGTAATTAGACATGTGTCCTCTGCTGCAGCCATTCAATCATTTCTATCTACCAGAAACAGTTTTGTCTGTGATTTCACCAAATTTCAGGGCTATTGGAGTTACATTTCTGGAGAAATTGAACCCCTTTAAAGGGCTTTTCAGGTAAGACTTACATTTGCAGGAACTCAAAATTCAGCCATAATACTTTTGCAGAATTTTGTTCTGGGGCCAAAATAATTTAAAAGATAAATTCTAAATCACCACATACTGATGCTACCAACAGCGTACATGTGAGGTGTTTAGGGGACGTCTGTAAACTGCAGCTTTACAAAACAACCCCCTTTTCTACTGAGTCTAGGTCAGGCTGCACCACCAACCACCACCATGACTACATCCTCCAACTGGGGGAAACGTTATAAAACAGAACGCACTGCATTTACTGCAGCCAAAGATTTTGCTGCCGGAGCGTCGATGTTCCAGATTGAGGCGTTAAAGAAGCAGAATGTCTTTAAGATCGGCAGCCTTCGTCACCGCAGGAGCCAGAAATGGTGCTAAAATATAAAACTGCCCATAATGTAGTCATTAAAATCTACATTTGACCAAATTAAAGTCCTGGATCAACCAAAAGAACGAACCTTTACTCCTGTTTACAATCATGTACATCAGGTTTTAAGAAATTACCAATTAAATGTACCATTTGTGGAGAACATATTTGGGAAAATGAAAAAGTTAGTTTGGAGACTAAACCAAAACAATGTTTAAATTCGGAAATGCAGGACATCACTTCAGACAATTGTTCATTTTTGTGTCTACACCCTTAAAATTAAACAAAACTTACCTCTAAATAAAATAGGTTCTAGCAACTATTTAGTATGTACAATGCTACCTGTTTGCAGAAATGTGTTCTATGTGTTCCTTTAAACGGTATATTAACTTCTACTGATGTTAGAGCCTCAACAGTTGGTGAAATGTCGACCAAAGACTGTTATCAGTAGAAGATATGGAGCCATCCATATATATAAACACTTAAAGGAACTTTCTAGGAACATAACACCACCTTCATTTGAAAATGTTTCATGTTTTGTCCATTTTTAAGGGCCAATACATTTTCCTTATTGTCATTTTTGGACATTTTGGACAATCCTTTGTTTATTTTGAGCAAATGTTTTGTCAATTTGTATATTTTGGACAAGCTTTTAGTAGTTTTGCACAATTACGAGTCATCGTTGGCAGATTTTATGATCAAAATATCTAAAAACTGGAACCTTTTCTTGCCATGTATCAAATTCTACTGATGCTAGAGCCTCAGAAGTTGGTTAAATGTATATTAAGTTCTGTTCTTTTGTTTTTTCATTGCCTTTCCCATCACATCTTGGTGATTTTCGTCTTTTATCGCTGTGTTTGATCTATTTTAGGTCTGCACATTGGGTTTTGTGCCTCCTGGGCTCCATTGTGCTGCTGCTATCTCGGCCCGAGGTCCCTGCTAGAAGGTATTTTTAATCTCGAGGAGCCACTCTGCAGGTTGATTAATGTCAGCAACGCCGTCTGCTGCTGTACGCAATCAGGATCCGCCTTCTTTGTGCTTCTGACTGAGCGTTAAAATCCAGCTGCTACTGTTAGCTTTGCGGCTAGCGCCTTTGTCTGCGTCTGATTGGCTTTAGGCCGTTGGGTGTTTATGGCTTTACGAGCGGCCGCGGGCGGCAAACGTCTGGTTCAGGAGGGCGGTCAGTCAATAGGACGATAGAAATTCGATGCAGTAAAATGCAAAGTGGATTAGAGCTGCTGTGGGTCAGCGCTCGGTCAAGGTGCTGCAGGAGGTTTGGAGTTAAAGAAACGTAAACGTGCACAAAAACGATAAAAGACGATGAGGAGGATTTAGATGCTCCTACATGAGCTCACAGTCCAGATGGAGCCACTGCTGAGGTCCTGGTTAGCTGCACTGTTCTAAACATTTCCTCAGAAAGTTGAAGTAATATTCAGCTAATGATGGTGTTTGATGGACAGACACTAAACCTGATGATCAAAGTGTGATGTGTGGAGAGAGATGGTTTTATGAGTGGTGACGATCTGTCGTTTAACATTTTGACCTAACAGGATGTTTTCCAGTGTAGCAGGAGCACTGGGAGCAGAGCATCACTGCACAGGGAGATTACTTTAATAGGGATGCGTGCCAAATTAAAATCAGACACGATTTTTTGCCTTTTATACACTGGAGGGAAAAAAATCCTGTTAAAAACGTATAAGAATCTATGTAAAAATATCTGTCTAGAAAGTGGTGGAATACTGCAGCATTCTGGTACGTTTAGAAGCTGATTTAACTCTCATGAACTACAGTAAAAACAGAGTTTGCTCTGTTTCCAATTTCTATTATTCTCCCTGCTCATTCCGACGGTGACACCACCAGCCGAAACCAAATTCCTTGTATGTTGTGTACATACTTTATACAGCATTAAAGCTGATTCTGATTATTCACTGTAACAGCTCAAAAATTGATTTACTATTTTTCAGTTCTTAATATAAATAATTTTCCTTCAAAGAGGAGAAATCAAGTGGTGAAATAACAATATTCTTAGCTGATTATAAACAAACTACAAAAAACTGAGTTATTTTATAGTAAAATACAGTAAAAGAACAAATTACTGTTTGTAAAAGTGAATATTTTTGACGTGGACATTATTTACAATTTTTTTTGTTTTTGTTTGTTGCAGTTAACAAGTAAATTAAACTTTTTTTCTGTAATTTAACAGAACACCCCCAAAAAATCTGAAGCATCAGTTCAAAAAACAGATTTTTCAGTTTTAAATATGCATTTTTTTTTCTTTTTTCTATGATTTTTCTGGATATTATCTAAAATTCTAATTATCTGTAGCAATTAAAAATATTCTTTAACATTTTTCAATCTTTAATATACATGTTTTATGTTCCAATATGGGAAAATAGCTGTGAAATAATATTCTGCTTTTAATTTATTCATTTTTAAAAGTGTCAGATTGTAAAAGAGCAAATTACTATTTGTAGAAGTGCATACTTTTGATGTAGACGTTGTTTACAATTTTGACTTTTCTTTTTTAACAGTTAACAACTAAATGAATAGGTTTTTTCCTGTCATTTTACAAAACATGAAAAATCTGTCAACAACAGTTAAAACAACACTGATTTACTGTTTTTCAGTCCAAAATATTCTTTTTTTTTCCCCGACTAAATAACAGCAAGTAGCTGAGAAATGACAAAATTTTAAGTTGATTTAAATACAAAAACAAAATAGAGTCATTTTAGGGTTAAATGTTGTAAACAAACACATCGCTGAAATACAGAAAAATATTATTATTATTTACAATTTTGACCTTTTTTGACCTTTGTTTTTTTAACTTTTTTTTTTTTTTTTTACTGTAAACAACAATTGTTCTATGATTCTAAAAGTTATCATCTGTAATTTACCAAAACAGGGAAAATCTGTAAAAAACATCCAACTGTCCAGAAATTCACAGTTAAAAAACCTTCCAAAAACCTTCACTTTTTCCAGCGTATTCACAGCCTCTGAGCTTTTCCGTCACGCTTCGTATCACCAGCACCGGACAGAACAAGGCGCCCTGATTACCAACTTCTGTGTTGTGAAGTGACCCAGTTCTGATTCTAAAAAGGAGGAGGAGGAGGAGGTGTGCAGATGCTTTGTGCAGATTGCAAGTTCAAAAGGTTAATTCTGCTCCTTGAAAGGGCAGCGGCTCCTTGTCTGCATTATCGCCCTGATGGGGCTGAGAGCATAACTGGTTGTATTGTTTAAGAGAAATAATGAACAACAAGAGACGAATACTAACCAGCAGTCGGGAGAATTCCTGCAGAGAAGGAGCCACATCTGCAGGGCAACAGCCAGATAAATGCAAGGCGGATGACGGACACATTTAAATTTCAGGCCTACCTGCGCACGCTCGTCCTTCGGCGAAGAATCCGGCCGGACAGACGGACAGGCAGCGGCCCAGATGGAGCAAAGCCTTCGGGTCTCTGCAGCTTTGGCATTGGTCAGGAGTCCCCGAACACGTCAGGCACTCCGCATGGCACCGGGCTGCAAACGCACAGATTTGAATTTTATTTACACATGTGGGGAAAAAATATGTTTGCAGCAGAAAAAAAATAAATAAATAAATGTGGATGTGAAAACCACCCACAGCCCCACATACAGCCTGGCATTCAATTTCATGCTAATTTCCTCCCATGCATGCGGCCTGTTGGTGGATGCGGACTCGGAGCTGCTCCCTCCCACTGCGGCACACATATTTTCGGAAATTCGATTTAGCTGCGCGCTGAAACCCAGTTAGCAGACGGAGACGGATTCCACTTTTGCGAAACAGGGACACAAAATTCATTTTTTTAACAAATTCCCATCCAGTCTATTTGGTTCTCCAGAGTTTCTGGGTGCATCCACGACGAAGCGTTCAAACACCAACAACTCATGAGCCTTTCTTCTTCTCATTTGTCAACCAGCTGCACTCAGAAGTCTCTTTTCACCAAGTGAGCTGGTGTGTAAATATACTTTTTAACTAAGAAACAAGTAAAAGCATCTTACAGTCTGCAGACGACAGCGTGTGCAGCTGTGCAAATCCCCCCCGTAAGTGCACAAATGTTTGAGTTGTGGGTAAAATTGACAGAAATGAGACTCTGAAGCTGCTTTTTTTCGGATTTAAAGGTCTGCTGATGTTTGATTTATGCTTTCCAATGTAGCAGAAGGAAAGCATTTTGAAAAAACAACAAGAGAAAACTTGCTTAAAGCAGCTTATTGCTAAGTTTTAGCAACATTACTGCTTTCGCATACTCTTTAATAGCATTACTTCAATAAATTATCAAGCAAATTTGAAGCAAACACTGAAAAAAAAAACTCCTTTGAAGTGAATAAACGAGGCTGCATGACATCACCAGAAGGTGGCGCTGCAGGCTACACGACTGGCATAAACACAGTAGAAGAAGTCGCGAACAAGGCCGTGATTTTTGTAAACTGCTGGAAGAAGAAACCAGAACTTTGACCGTCTACGAGAAAAAAAAAAGTCTTGCGAATTTGCTAAAAGTTGCAGCCGGTATCGGCCATGTTTGATGCTGTCTGGAGGCCAAAACAACGAAAGAAACAGAATCAGCTGATCAGTGATGTGACCGGAACATTTGCTACAACTGAACTTCTACAAAAACATATTTACATCTCTTGCAAAAAGCTTTAATTCCTTTTATTTTTAAAAAAAGTCAAAAACTACTTCAAGCATCATAAGCGTCAAAACTTACGCGAAACTTCAAATTGCCAACGTCATTGAATCATGGGTCACGTCTAATACGCAAACATCACGAGATGCAATCAACAAGTTCAGATTCTGATCCTGTCGTTAATGCTAAATGCTACCGCTAAAGTGCTATTAGTTTCGAGAGTCAGGACTCAACATGGCATAAAGTAACCAACGTCTGGACCAGTTACAGCTACAGGTGCAAATTTGCAGTTTCATCGTGGACCCGCAAAAGCAGAAACTGTTCGAGCCAACGTTCATTTGGAGGATGATCACTGTTAACCAGAAGCAGGTCTGCAGCTACCGTCGACAGAAGAAACAGCAGGTTTCATGGTTTCATTTCCGCTGTTTTCTATCATAAACTCATCCCCTGAATGTCGAACCATCAAGAATGACTCCTACTGCAACATCCTGAGTCTTCCTAAAGAGAACACTCGGCGTTGTGTTGCAGGAGCCCTGGGAGCAGAGCATCGCTGCACAAGCAGACGAGTTGAACCCTGTTCAGGACTTTCATGTTGCCATACGTAGAAGGTGTTTCGGGGTTCATTGGACCCCAAGAAAGAATATGTGGAAAATATTTATGACAATATGCGTGACAGGGAGAAGCTTCCACACAAGAAAGAACGAACACGAAAAAGGAAGCATCAGGACCACTCACAAGATCACAACAAGAAAAAGCAGAACAGGTTGATTTAGGGAAACAACCACATCATGGACGGGGACAACGCACAGATCATCTCATCGGAGAGCAACAAACTTAAACGCTGGACCAAGGAGGCCATAGAAATCAGGAGGCGAGCCAAAGACACCATGAACCGTGATAAGGGGGCGTTCATGCTGTCCCACACATGGGACGCTCTCCTGCAGAGACCACCGGGGGGCAGGAGGCGTGGCCTGTCGGGTAAATCTGACTGCCAGGCAGGTCACGCCTCCTTCAGGAAACCACCAGCTGATAAAGACACGTCACCACAGACGTCAGTGATGTTTGAAGTGACAGGGAAACATGTCAAGGTAGAAACAGCTCCTACCTAAAAAAAAAAAATCATTGTCTGATAAAAAACAGAAACCTTATGTCTGTAATCAGAGTAAACAAAATGAACCTAATCACACAGAATATCTGTTGGTGTTCATTATAAACTTTTATACTATGTTAAATAAATGTTTTGATAAGTTGATATATTTTCCAAATGCATGACAAATGTCCCTCTTTTTATATTTTAAAAACAATACCTGTCACCTATACCAAATGGCCTGGAGTCCAAAAGACCCCAAAAGTCCTGAACAGAGTAAACGGGGGATTGTGGCCAAACTGAAATCAGGTACCACCTTTAATATACTGTAAAAAGGAGTTGCAAAAAACCCTGTGAATATCTGGTAGCAAGGTGCCAGAAATAATGGTGAGCCACAGTCTTGTCTTGGACATTTTGCACCGTGAATTCGTCCTCCAGAGTCCAACTGTCAATACTGAGCTCTACTAAAACAGTCTGAGGCAGAAAATTGGTGGAAATGATCCAAAACGTGGATGCAATCAGCATTTCCAAATCACCCTGCTCACCAGATTTCTACCCTTTACCCTTGCAGCGTCCTCTTGCCCAAAATGAAATTCAAGAGTTGACACAAATAAAGAGCAGCATGTTGCAGGAGCACTGGGAGCAGAGTATGGCTGCACAAGCAGGATAGTTCAACGCGGCCAAAGTTAAAACAGGTATGACCATTTATATACTGTAAAAAGAAAAAGAAAAAAAAACTGTGAATATCTGGTAGCAAGGTGCCAGAAATAATGGTGAGCCATCATCCAAAACCAGAGCTGTTGTCTTTGACATTTACAGGATTTTTCAGCGTGAATTCGTCCTCCAGAGTCCAACTGTCAATACTGAGCGCTACTGCAGCTTTCTGAGGCGGAAAATTGGTGGAAACGATCCGAAACATGGACACTCTAACACAATCAGCATCTTCAAATCGCCCTGCTCGCCACATTTCTACCCTTGCAGCTTCTTCCTCTTCCCCAAAATGAAATTCAAGAGTCGACACAGTGGTGGAGGCACAAATGAAGAGCAGCATGTTGCAGGAGCACTGGGAGCAGAGCATTGCTGCACACATTTAAATCAGGTGTACGGTTGTTTCTTTATTTTTTCTTTTGATTGCACCTCCTACCCAACAAACTCCAACCAAAAAGCATCAGCAGGAGCCGCGAACGTCAACTAAACAAACCACAGGGGCTGAATTATATTATTAATTACATTCTAAAAAGAATGTAAAACATGGTGCGGTTGCAGATTCTTTTAAAAACTTTTTTCCATGACTAAGTCCGAGCCCTCGCGACCTAAAAACTTAACTCCTTTCGGGTTAAATAATAATAATCTCTGAAGAGGTCTGAAGGGCTAAACAGGCTGTTTTTCCCTCTACAGCTCAGTTTGCCCTGAGTGGGGAAGAAAAAAACCCAAGAAACTGCTGAATCGTACCCCTTAAATTCAATTAACACATGAAACAAGCTAGAAAAAAGACACACATCACAGCCCTGTTGGTGCTCGGTGACCCACTTGGTAAACTCTTTTGTTATGTTATGAAAATTACCTCCTGAAAAATTAAAATCTCCCACAGCTCAGCCTTATAAAAAAACCACCTCCGTCATCCGAATGTACAGAATGTGAGCTGACAGCGACAACGGCGGCCGCAGAACGCCTCTTGTCAAACAACGCTTTGACTTGATTGCGCCGTGATGGCTCCGTTCATTGCGCGAATGCAGATAAAGCTGCAGATTAACGGCAGCACGGTCTGGGAGGAGGAGGAGGAACTGAAGGATCAGAGAGACGTCGGAGGGGAAAGTGGAAAAAGAAGCATCTGAAGACGGAGTCGAAGACGAGAAAAAAATGGAGATGAGACTTTAATCTTAACGGCCAATGAGACTGTCAGTAAGGCAGAACGTAGCGTCCTAAGCATCCCCATCGCTCTCCTTTCTCACTCAAGTGCCTCTCATTATTCCTGTCTTCTGTCTCCTTTACAGCTTGATTTCTTTCCCTTCTACCGTTTTCTCGCCGTCTGCCACTCGTTCTCGCTCTCTGACCTCGCTGTTCACCACCTTGCACTCCGGCAGAAGGACTGTACGTAAAGTTCAAGACGGTCGGTGTCGGATGTTCTGGCCCGGCGACGAGCTCATTGGCTGATATCAGCTGAGCGTTCGCTGTATCTCTGTGTTCAGCTGTGGCTTTAGCTGGATTTAACCCTCTGAACTGCAGGCAGTCTGGCACGTTTCGACTCACCGTGGGCTCCTTTTAAACTGCAACATAAAGTCCTGCAGTTCTATGGAGACAGAAGAACCATGACTAGAAGGAGAGAGGACTCAGTACGACACATTCATAACGCCATAAACAAGAAACATGGTGGCTCCTACATAATTAACTAGTACTAATATACAACTATCTCCCTCTACTGTAATACTATGAAAACCTAAAACAACTATTTAGCTGTCTCCATGTTTCAGCCTCTCCAGATGTTTCCTCTCTGCTCTGCTCATCAGCAGTAGAAAGATGTTCCACCATCAGCTGGATGTATCTCCAACAACATGCTCCTTTTTTCACTGTTTCTGAGCCATGCTGCATTTATTTATTGATCCAGGAGGTTGGATTTTCCTCATTTCGTGTAGTCTTTTTGTCGTTTCTTGAGTCATTTTGGTGACTTTGTGTGTTTTCAGGACAGTTTTGTGCCTTTGTGGTTGCTTCGTCTCTCTTTTTGTTGCTTTCTGTCCTGTTTTTGTCGTCTTATGTCTTGTTTGTAACGTTTTTTTTTTTTTGTCTATTTTTTGTCTTGTTGTTGGTTCGTATCTCACTTGTGTTGTTTTGTGACAGTTTTGTTTCCACATTCTATAAATATGTAACTGTTCACTGTTTCTGAGCCATGCTGCATTTATTTTATTGATCCAGTGTGTCATTGTTGTCATTCTGGACAAAAATTGAGCCATTTTGGACAAATTTTGAGTTATTCAGCTCACATGTAGCACAGTTTGGATCACTTTGTTCAGTTTGGAGTCCCTGAAGACAAACGTCGAGTCGTTCTGTGTAAATTTTGGGTCCTTTTTTTTTGACAGACGTTGAGGAACTTTGGTCAAATTTAAGGTCACTTTGGAGAATTTTGTATTAATTTTAAGTAATTGAAGACACATGTTGCTGTCTCCAGACGTTTCCTCTCTGATCTGCTCATCAGCTGTAGAAAGATGTTCCACCATCAGCTGGATGTATCTCCAACAACCTCCTCCTCTGTTCACTGTTTCTGAGCCATGCTGCATTTATTTATTTATCCAGAAGGTTGGATTTTCCTCTCAGTCTAAAATTGTCCAAAATAGCTCAAAGCTTCTCCAAAATTACTTAAAACGAGTACAAAACGACTCAAAATATGTTCAAAACGACACATTTGAAGTCTTTACAGAAACCTTTAGTCATTTGGAGAAGTTTTAGTTCAGTTTTGAGTCTCTGCTCTTCAGCTGTAGAAAGATGTTTCACCATCAGCTGGATGTATCTCCAACTACTTTGTGTTGCTTAAATGATGCACTTTAGTTTCGGTTTAGTTTATTTTGGTTGTGACATTCAGAGGAACAAATAAAGCTGCGTGTTGTCGAGTTGTTTATCTGCCTTTATCCATCCATAAACTCAGTCGCTGGTATGTTCTTGTTTCTAAAACTGTTCTTAATCTGATTCATTCATACCTACGGATCGACAGAACATCAATCTCAAGGTTTAATTCCTGCCATTCGGTCCCAAAGTTTAAACTGAATTGGGGAAAAAGGGCATTAAAACATACCACTTCCTGATTAACTAAACAAAATTAAAGCAACTTAATGTAACTTGCAGGCAGACAGAGCTGTCTGTGTGACGTATAGTTTTGTAGTTTTATGATCCTGTAATGCACATTTAATCTGTATGTTAACCGTATTTAAACAGTTTTTTGGCTTTTTTTTCCCAGTTTAACAAAAGTTCAATTCAAAATCTGTGTCCTAACTCTCTTTTTGCAAACAAATCATTTAATTTTATCTGAACCCTCAGAAAACACAATGAGGGACAACCTGCACTGTCAACGGTTCAGACAACAACAACAACAAAATAAATAAAATAAGAACACCTGACTTTATTCTGTCCTGCATGTTAAACAGTGTGTTTTATCACAGACCTCCTCCTGACCGTTACAGGATCATTCCTCGTTCCCTTTGACAGCTGACTTTAATATATTTCTCCTCTTGTAACTTCATCAATCTGCGCGCTTTGATTCGAGCGGCTGTTTACGGACGGCTGCCTCGACGCTCTACTTTAATTTCCTCGCTGGATCTCTGAGGCACTAAATTAAAAAGCGCGGCGCTGATTAACAGCCGTACAGCAGCTCATCCGGAGGTGAGCGTCATCACAACACCACCTGGTTGTGTGTTTGTGTGCATGTTTGACAGCGTTTCTGTTGAAAATAAGTGGATTTTTATCAAGTCGACCTGCCTTTCTGCCACCGAAACTTCGCCAGCTCACCAAACTCGGCCAACATTTAGCAACTTCTGGCTGCCGATGGAGTAATTTCACAGCCTGATTGCCACTAAAAAGGCTTCAGCTTTCAGTCTGCATCCAAACTCTCAACCGTGAGACTCTTTGTTTGAGACAATGAAGCCCCAAATAGGATCAAATGCTCTCCAGTCATCCCGACTTTGCTGATTAAAACCGATGAAATAATTGTGAGGAGATTAAACCGACCGGATCTCTAATGGGAATGGAAGTGAAAGTTGAGCCACAAACTGTCCAGGAAACGGTAAAATATCAGCATTAATTATATCTGTGATGCTGTTCATGGGAGAATCTGTGCCATATAATTGTTTTTTAACACATAGATGTGCATTATCTGAATTTCAAATATGGAAGAATCTGCACAACATTACCGCTACTTGTTTTAACTTTTTACTGATGTTTACGACATTTTTGTATTGTTGTCTTTGCTGCTGTGACATTGCAAAACTTCCATGCTGTGGGATTTTCAACGGTTTATCGAATCTCTTGATATAAATTAAGAGAATTTTTGTCATGTGACTGTTGGTCATGGTTGAGTCAGTCGTGGTTTCCCAGTTGCGCCGATGTGTGCATTTTTTTTTTTTTTATACCTAATTGTTGAATGTGACCACAGTATAAAGTGATAAAGTGAATAAAATGCAAACATTTTAAGCTTAAACTCTAAAGTTTTTGTCCTGATAAATGGTGTCTTTTTGGTGATTTAAAAAAAACAATCACAACATGTTTTTGCACTATTCCCCTGTAATACTGAAAATTTGACTGCTGTGGAATTTTAAAAAATGTCTTAAAAAAAAACAACCTTATTTTATTGTATTAATTATGAAGCTTCTTTTGAAGGTTCAACCAAAGATGTTTAATTATCAGATCAGATATTGAGAATTTTTTTTTCAAATTTTCTGTATCAATATTGTTTTCCACAAATACATTCTCAAAATAAATTAATTTAAAAATACTTAAAAATATTCTCCCTTTTACCCATTTTACTACATTTTCTTAAAAATTACTAATTAATTTAAAAAACAAAATAAAATAAATTAATTCAAAAATATTTTTGTTCAAAAATATCTTTTTTTTTTAACTACTTTTTACTAATTTTTCAAAAATTCATAATGAAGTTAAAAACAAATTTTAAAAAACTATTTTAAAAACACTTTGGCTGAAAATTATTTTCTTTGTACTACTTTTACTACATTTTTAAAATTAGTAATTAATTAAGTTAAAAACACATCCTGCAGTTCAGTCGATTTCTGACGTGATTGTTGGTCACAGCTTCATCAGTGATGGTGGAATTGGAATTTTTTTTAGCATTTTAAAGAATCTGGTTAATTAAAATGGTTTATTCCACATGTTTCATTTGAAAAAATCATCAACAATAATATCACTTTGATTAAATATCACAATTTAAAGCTTGAATTTGGTTAATTATCCAGATTTTTTTCAGTTTTTACAGTTTCTGGCTCTGATAAATGGTGTCATTCTTGTGATTTTCTAATAAAAACATGCTTTCATGAACGTACCTGCAGGTGTCAGGCTTCACAGGGTTGTATATTGTGTATTCTACATCAGAAAAGGGCCACATTTTGATGCATGATTGCAGAAATTGCTTGATGCATATGAATCAAATCTAATTATTACAATAGCAAAGCTGCTTTTTGTTGCTGCCAAATGGTGTCAAACTGCAGGGTTTTCATTTGTGGTGTTGTAGAAAGATTCTTCTATTTTTTCCGCCCAAACATGATCTTTTATTAAGTTTACTGCCACCACCATCAAATCGTCAATACAGGAGGAAGGTGGAGGCAGGAAGCTCACATGTACAGAGTTTTCCTGCGAGACCTGAATGCAGCACGTTCAGGTGTGAGCTGCCCACCGAGGGGAGAAGCTGCCGACCTCTGGGCCCGAAGACAGCCGTGATTAATCATCGTGAAGGAAGATTTACGGCACAGGCATGAAGAGAAAGAGCGAGACGGGAGTGTATTTTTTGTCTATTTTTAGCCATAAACTAACAGTGTAAGGATCCAGCTGATGCAGAAGTAATGATCGAGTCCGTAAATGTTTAAATCACTTGTTGTGTTTCATCTTCCTCACAGGTCACCACCATGTGCAGCACGGCACATAGACATCGCTTAAATCATTCACTCGGGTGCACAACGTAATCGCAGCAAAGGAAGAGCAGGTTTAGATCATGTTTTCATACAAACCAACCGCCTTCACAGGGTTTCTCATGCAGAAAACACGCATAGTTTTTCTCTCTGAAGGTATAATTCAATATGCATAAGCAGCGCTAAGGTGCATAAAGAGCTGATAATAAAAATAAATGTGATAAACGGAGGAAGAAAACTGAACAGAGGGACGTAAACAATCACATAAGCGAGTGAGATACGTTTAGAATCCCTCCGTGTATTCAAAGCAGATGGAAAGACAGCAAATAAAACGATTTGTGGAGAAGCACCCCATGTGTTGGAGCTTATAGTTCTCAGGAATTCATTTTTTTTGAGGCATTTAAGTGTGAGCGAAGAGTATAACGACAGCCACTCACAAAGAGCAGCATGTAGATATGTTAATAATACCAACCAAATATAGAGGCTGCAATATGAGCAGCAGCTGCAGTGAGAACTTTTGCATTTCTTTTCCCCACGTGTTTGTTGCTGCAGACTGCACCAGACGAGCATGTTTGGCGGTTTCACGGTGCGTCTGGACGACATGATTTATCGTCTCTGCGGCGCTTCGTCTCAACTCATCTATTGTGACACATTTTTGATTTTTTTATCCGGAACCTGCAGCTCCTGAGATTTGGACGCTGCGCTTGTCCGTGTTGATAATATTTAGATTGATTGTTCAGCCGTAACACACATGTGATCAGACTGTAAATAACCCAGCAGCAGTAAAAGTCCAACATACAGTCCAGGTATGACTCTCTGCACCTCCCTACACATGGACTTTGAGTGTAATTCATTTGCTAAAAAAGCTAAATGCATTGGACTGATACCATTATTATATCTTTGTTTGTTTTAGATATTTAACAAAATGCAGTTTCAGTTATTGTGGCTAAAACAATCTTTCGACTTGAAACAGCTATGGGTTAGTTGATTGTGATGTTGTGCTGAGCCCTTCATCCACCCCGACCTCCTCCTGATGCAGACTATAAGGTCCTATACATACATCATCTACTTTACTCTCATCACAATGACTGTAATCATATTAATAATGATTATTTAGGGTCAAACAGTCTCTGGCATCACCACTGCCAAATCCTGTACCTGCATATGAGCTACTTAAGCTTTTTAATTGCTTTAAGGCAATTAACTTTTATGTTTCCAATTATTTAAACAGCAAACATGGCAAAGATATGTTGAGTTGTGATATGTCACACATCAAATTTGATTAAATTGAGGAACTTTTAGTTTAAAACAGGACTCTAGAACAGCAGTATGTGATGTTTTGTTGACCCCTACATCCACCCCGACCTCCTCCTCGTGCAGACTTTGTGGCCCTATTTA
>NW_007578864.1:59549-77198 GCF_000690725.1 Stegastes partitus
CTCTTATCATTTGCTTGCTGCTGCTATCACAATGAAATGTTTGGGAGAAAACAACCTCTATCATCATTGCCAAGCCTTCTACCTGCACATTAGCTTCCTTCTTTGGAGACCGAGTTGCCGTTTAAGGCGGAAATTAAGTAAACGAGCAAAAACCCGCTGCAGTCGTGAACATCATTAATTATCAATGTGGAGCTTTGTTGATGTGTTGAATTAAGGATTTTACACTTTATGTGTTTCCTGTGTTTGCCTGAACTAATTAGACTGTGCTTTGCCTGAGAACATACGTATATTTGAGGTGTTTTTTGGACATTTTAATACGCTGTGAACCTCAGAGAGCAGGAACGCCGGCGAGGGACATGAAACCGCTTTTAAAAAAAATAACATTATTGTCTCGCAGAGTTTGAAAAATGTCTCCGTTGCCCGGCTGTAATTACTCATTCGTGCAGCCAAACTTAATTATAAGTCTTCATAAATCTAAACAATGTCGTCCCGCTGTTTAATTGCCTGCTGGGGTATTTATCTATATGAGAAATAGTTATAATTGCCGACAGTTTGGATGCCAATTTTCAGTCAATGAGACAGATGGATCAGTCTCAAGTCTTCAAGGAGGGAGGTGAAGCATACGGGCTTTGATGTGCCTGTGTGGCTTTCCAGAGTAAATTAGCTTCAAGCTGTAATTTAATGTCTTAGGGAGCGTTTTCCTTCTTTCAGTTGTGGGGTTTCCTCTTGGAACAGGTTGAAGGAAAATGGGAAAGAATATTAAAAAAATAAATTATAATCAAGTCCCCGGTTGGACTTTTTGTTTGAGGTCACATCACAGCAGCACAAGACCAAAGCACAAGCTTCTTCTTGCATTCATTAATTGTTAAATCGTTGTTTATTGTGCCCCAGGAAAAAACAACTCTCCCTACAAAGTCAGTTTTCATTTCAAGCAGCAGCTCAGAAAGTTGTGTGATTAAAATATGATTCAAAGTTTTTCTAAAATGACTAAAAGTTTGTCAAAAATGATTCAAAATCTGTAAAGTTAAAATTGTTCATTCAACCTGATTAGAAGTGACTCAAAAATTGTCCAAAATGATCATAAATGTGAGCAAAATGGGTTAAAAGTAGTCCAAATGACTCAGAATCTGTCCAACATGGTAGAAAATATGTCCAAAATAACCAAAAACTGTCCAAAATGACTAAAAATATGTCCAAAACATTTAGAAACTGTATTTAAAATTGTTGACTCAAGCTGTTAAAAAAAAAAAAAAGACTAAAACATGGTCAAAACACTTCAAAAATTTCCAAAAATGTCTTAAAATTGTAAATAAATGACTTGGAATATGTCGAAAATGACGCAAATTTGCCCGAAACAATTCAAAACTCTCAGAAATAACTTTTCAAAAAATGACAATGAATGTGTCTAAACGTATTCAAAAACTATAGAGGTCAAGTTGTTGATGACTAAAACGCTGCCAAAACGTCCAGAATGACCATGAATGTGATCAAAGTGGGTTAAAATGAGTCGAAATGACCTAGAATCTGCCCAATACGATGCTAAATTTGTCCAAAAATGTTTAAAATAACTGAAACAACGACTCAAAATCTGTTCAAAATGTCCAATACGATGCTAAATGTGTCCAAAATGACTCAAATTCATCCAAAATGACTGAAAGTGTCCAAAACGATTCAGAAACTGTGGAGTTTAAACTGTTCACTCAAGAACGTTAAAGAACATGGCCAAAACGATTCCAAATATTTCAAAAAAATGTGTTCAGATTTTGTTCAAAGTGATCAAATTCTTTCCATGACTCAAAATTTCTCTGAAATGAACAAAAATGTGTCTGAAATGGGTTCAAATGTGGCAGAATCTGATCAAAATTATTCAAAATTTGTATGAGATGGTTCAAAACTGTCCGATACGTTTCCAAAAATGATTAAAATTCGTCTAAAATTACAGAAAATTTGTCCAAACTGTCCAAAATGACAAAGATTTGTCTAAAATGGGTTAAAATTACTTTAAAGTGTCCAAAATGTTTAGAATTCGTCCAAAATTCCCCAAAAATGTCCAAAATGACTTGACACTAGTCTAAAAAAAAAAAAAGATTCAGAAACTGTAGAGTTAAAATTGTCGACTCAAGCTGATTAAAATGAATAAAACACATTTCCATAAAAGCCCATCTTCAACACCAGACATTAACGGTCACAGAAGACGTTGTCATGGTACCCTCTGCTAAACGCCCACAGTGCTCTAGACTTCGAGCGGCCGCCTCCTTTGGTCGCTGCAGCGGTAAATTAAAAGGAACGACATTCTTTCATCTCATTAAATAAGAAGAAGCTCCACCTAATGGTGCAACCAGGTACTGCAGCTAACATGTGAAGCTGGACTCGCCCTTCATCTTTATCCGTTAAAATACTTTTAATCCACCAGTTTTTCTTGAGTTGCCGTTACAGAGCTGCATTAAAAATGTAAGACACAAGCTGAAACCAATAGTGCTTCATAAAGTCCACTTCATTTATCAGAACTGAAAAGTGATGTTTTTCTGGGGAGTCAACGGAGTGAGAACATTAAACCAGGATGAGAGAGGCGTTGGCTGCTAACTTATAACCCTGCTGTATTTACTAAACTGCTTCTTTTCTTCATTTTGCAATATACATAAAGTATTGCATTGTCAGTATTGTTTTTTTTCTCCAATATCGTGCAGCTCCAGTCGGATATTTTTCTTATTTTAAGCAGCGCGCGATGCAGATATTTCTGTCACAACCGTGGGGCTCAGAGAGCAGAAAACTTTTATTTTGTTGAGAAAGAAAACTCCACAGAATCACAGTCTGGCGCCCATTTCTTCTTTGAAAGCCCAATTTTGCGGCAATAACCATCAATCACGCTGGGAGCAATCAATCACAGAGGAGACAGAGAGTCACAGCGCCGGAAAAAAATAAAATAAAATGGCTGCAAGAAAACAATGAGATCTGGCAGAGAGGAGCTTTTTTTTCAGCACTTTTGACTCTTTTTTTTTTTTTTTGAGGTTCTCTCTGTTGACAAAACACATTCCAGTGAATTAGGTAGAAGATTGTATTTATCAGATCTGCCTTGATGTTATGAACCCTCTGGTCCTCTGGTGGAGGAGTTCTAACTAAACCTAAAGTCAGTGAGGCAGCGTTTTGTTATTGCTTTTAAAGGTAAACTCAATAATCTACCGTTTTAATCTGGCTTTGGGTTGATTTAATGAATTTTATTGCTTCATTACTCTTCCTAAACCTCATTTTATTGATTAATGTCTCTATTTATTCACTTATACACATATTTTAGTCTCTTCAAGGCATCATGTATTACTTCATTTTTTATTATTCGTTTTTTAATTCAGTTTTTTAAAATTTGTTCATGTAGTTTTGCCCTTCCCCTGTCTGCCTATATTTTAGCAATTTATATTTTTTTTATTCTTTATGTATTTATTGTTAATTATGTTTTTTTATTTCCTTTATTTTCCTTCCTAATCTAGTCTATAATTTTTTATTTATCTATTTATTTTTAACTACTTATTTATTATTTTAGTCAATTAATTTATCTGTATAATATTTATCCATTAACCCATTTATCTTTTGTATCTTTTTTTTTTACTTTAATCATTTATCTTTAATCTATTGTTTTTTATTTTATTAACTTTTGAGTATCAATTTATTTTTATTAATTTCATTATTTATCCTTTTATTTTAATTAATTCATTTATCTAAATAATATTTACCTATTTATAGTTTTTATCTATTTATTGTTTACCTGTGTTTTTGTTTTTATTCTTTATTAATCTATTTTTATTTATCTATTTAAATCTATATTTATTTTAATTCTATAATCTATCTATCTATCTGTTCCTCTTTTTTTTATTGATCTATTTTTTTCCAGTGAGTCCGATATTTAACCTAATTTCATTTCATTTTATCTGATCTCATGTTTCCTCGTTGCATGTCGTGTTCTTTACGCCGACGCTTCCTCAGTCGTTGTGTTTTTGAGTTCTTCGTTTATAATCCCCACATTTATGCTCCATAAAAAAAGGATGATGTGATTAAATAGGATTAAAAGATAAAAGAACTCCTGGAACCCCGACACAAAGTGAAACCTTTGTTGTGTTTGCAGTCAAAGAGCGGAGAAGGCCTCGGTCCTACCTTGCTGGCACTCGGGGCAGCAGCGGCCCTCCTGGACCACGGCCAGGCTGCCTGGGGGGCAGGTGGGGCAGGATCTCAGGTAACAAGTCACCTGGGCGTCGCGGCATTCACACTCGCGGCAGCCGCTGTCGCTCCATCGAGCCAGATTCTGAAAGCAGACGGAGGAGGATGAGTGAAATCGGAGAGAACGACCGAGGATTCAGACTTTGAAGAAACACAATTAAAGAAAACAAACAGGCTGAATGCTTAAAAAGCTGCAGGTGTCGGTTCTAGAACAAACCCGACAGTCACGACTTTCATAAACGGTTTCAGAACGGGGTGAGTGAAGCGACAGGAGCCCACCGAGGACAGAAACTCTGGCAAACAGCAGGAATGTCAATCACCAGCCGCACAGAACACAACTTTAAACGTAATGAAGACTGTTGTTAAACCTGACACTTCTCTGAAACGACTAAAACACGTCCAAAATGATTAGCATCTGTCCAGATTTATTCAAAACTGCCTCAAATGATGACAGATGCGACAGAATTGTCTCAGAAATTGTACAAAATGATCCAAAATGAGTCTGAAATGTGGTCAAATTTGTTCAAAATGATGCACGATTTGCCTAAAATGATTCAAAGCTGTACAAAATGACTAAAGAAAAACTTTTAAAACTGTAGAGTTAAAATTGTTGACTCAAGCAGACTAAAACTGACTGACAACTATGATCACAAATGTCTCCAAAATGGATAAAAAAATTGGTCCAAACACTCAGAATTTGTCCAAAAGTAACTAAAAGTATCCAAAATTATCTTGAATTTGTCCAAAATGATTCAAAGTTGTCAAAAACAATCAAAACTGTGTAAAAAGAAAAATAATGAGTTTAAAAAAAATAAAATGTTTGTGACATCTTTTCAAAATGACAAAGCACGTCCAAAACTATTAGAATTTGTCCAGTATGATTCAAAACTGTCCAAAATGACTTCGCACTTGTTGAAAAATTTCCGAAATTACTGCGGACCTGAAATCGTTGACTAAAGTAGATTGAACAATACTAAAAATGGCCAAAAAGGGTTTAAAGTAGTCTAAATACTTAAAATATGTGTAAAATGGGTCCACAATGACTTGACACCTGTCCAAAATGACCACCAATGTGTCCAAAGTGGGTTAAAATTAGTTCAAAATGACTGACTTTGTCCAAAATGGTGAGATTCTTTCCAACATGACTCAAAATTTCTCTGAAATAGCCAAAAATGTGTCCAAAGTCGGTTCAAATCCGACAGAATCTGACCTAGATGATGTCAAATTCATATAAAATGGTTCAAAACTGACACTTGTCCAATATGACTAAAAATCTTTCCCAAATGATCAAACATGTTTCCAAAATTGGTCAAAATTTGTTCAAAATGATTCAGAATGTGTCCAAACTGATTGAAAATTGTCCAAAATGACAAAAATGTGTACAAAATAACCAAAACGTGTTTAAGGCTTAAAATTAGGTTAAAATTATTAGAATCTGTCCAAAATGACTAAAAAAATGTCCAAAAATATCTAAAATTAGTCCAAAATGACTTAAAAATGGTCCAGAAAGATCACAGATGTGTTCAAAATGAGTTCTAGTTGGTTTAAAATGACACCAAATCTGACCAAATTGATGCCATATTTGCATAAAAAGGCTCAAAAGTGTCCAAAGTGACCTGACACTCGTCTGGACTTGACTTTTTACAGCATCCAGGAGCTGATTAAAGCTCGCTGACGAAGCTGGACTCTGATAAGAACTACAGAACTCCCAGAGCTCGTTTGGCAGCAGAGCTTCCATTCATTCACCACTTGTCATAGAAACCTGCGGCCGTGAACGACGACGAGCAGAAATGTGCAGCCTTCACGATCGTCAGATGTAGCAGCTGAGCATCATGAGGCCTTTTCACAGAATCAATTGCCTTCATCTTCTACATTCACAGATGAAATTCGTCCCTGAACAGCTCAGACGACACGTCTATGAAATGCAGAAGCACCAGTTTTCTTCATCCAACACACAAATGGAAACTTTCTTTACGATATAAACACATCACAGCAGCATGTCATTGTAAATAAACTGTACATCTATTTAGAATCAAAGTTCTGAGTCATTTGTTTGAGAAAATCAGCTTTCTTTCTTTAGGTTAGCCTAGCTTAGCATAAACACTGGAAACAAACACACTATGTTGCATGTTTTCTCCAGTGTTTTCATCTTTTCGTAACCAACTGTTGAGGAAGTATAAAACTATCTTATGAATGCTAGCTGGTCTCCTTGCCACTAGTCCTAATGCTAAGCTAGGCTAACAGCAGCTCATCTCCATTCAAAAGTGTGTCCAAAATGGTTTAAAATTGCTCTAAATCCTCTGAATCTGACCAGAATTATTTCAAACTGTCCAAAAGTATTTGGCTCTTGTCTTGAGTTGACTTTTCAATCTTTTCATTCGTCACTTTTCAAGCCACAATCACTCTAAAAAATGTCCAAATAGAAATAATTTGTTTTAAAAAATGGCTGAAGTGCACGAAAATTAACTGGTTGTAATGATGTTTCCCCTTTTGGGCCAATCACACCTCTGAGAACTCCTCAGAATCTGTCCAGAATAATTAAAAATCATTCGAAAAAAAAAAAAAGTGTCCAAAATGATCCAGAAACTGTAGAGGTACAGTTTAAAATATCAACTCAAAACAGATTAAAATGGACTAAAACATTGACTCAGTGACTCAACCAATGTCCAAATACATACTACAATTATAATACTAATGACGGAGTTTGGCTTTTCTCTTGAGTTTTGCCTTTTTTATATATTTATTTTATTGTTGTGCGCTAACAAACTTCCATCTCCAACAGATTTGAGTGTCCTCATTCATCTCGCTGCAGGTTCTAATGGTGTTTTCCCATTTAGGCCGATCACATCTCGAAATAAACAAGTGAGAATTAGCAATTTTTTAAGTTAGAATTTGCCCAAATTGACGTAAAACTGTCAACAATTGGCCCAAAATGGGGGAAAAAATTGTCCAATATGATACAGAAACTGTAGAGTTAAAATTATTGATGCAAACACAAAAATGGACTAAAATGTTGGGAAAAAAGCTCCAAATGTGGCCCAAATGCCTCAAAAAAAATGTCAAAATACAAATAATTTGCCCAAAAAATGGTTGAAGTGCAAGAAAATCAACCAACTGAAATCATCCTAATGACCAAGTTTGGCTCTTCTCTTGAGTTTTGCCTCTTTTTTTGTATTTATTTCATTGTTGTGTGCCAACACACTGACCAGGCAGCTTCCATCTCCAACGTATTTGAGCGTCCTCATTCATCTCGCTGCAGGTTCTAATGGTGTTTTCCCATTTGGGCCGATCACATCTTGAAATAAAACAAGTGAGAACTGTGTTTGTGTTCTTGCCGGCCTCCTATAAATAGGCCGCTAATGCGCCTTTAAATCACCTTGAAGATAAGTGTCGGGTAAACACAGTTTATTATTCTAACTCATTAACTTTCCGGGCCGTTATTCTGCGACTCGCTGGGGAATTCCACACCAGTAATCATCCAGTTGCAAACCTGCTGCTTTAACCTCGAAAAGAAAAAACCCACCAAAAAGCGACGGGGTGGCGTATCGACGGTTGTAGGCGTCCATACGATGGGCTGTGTTTACTGCTGCTGAGATGGATTCCTCGGGGAGACGAACTCCAATCCATTGGAAAAGAATAATAGCGTTTTCTCTCCAGCCTTGGCCGACCGTCCTCCCTCCCTCCCTCCCTCCGCCCCAACATCGGCTGGAAAACGTTAAAAATTAAAGCCTTCCAGTTTCCCATGAATAATGAAGCCTCTAACAGATATGGGCCAGAATATTAAGAAAAGCCGGTGTTGTTGGGAGCTAAACAGCCCTAAAACACATATTTATTCAACTCACTGCGACTAATTCTCAGTGTTTATATATTCATACGCGGCCTAATATTGATGTATCTGCCTGTTTGTGCCGCCTCCTCTGCACCGAGGCTCCACGCCGCCGCCTTCTGAGAGTTTGCAGAAGCCCTGCGGTGGCTTCGTCTCACCCACAGAGCTGTTTGGATTTCTTCTCCACGCTCTGTTTCGTTGTGCAAACGGGCTCAAAGAGAAGCTGGAGATGGTGAGATTGGGTTTACCTGGTAGGAGTTTCCCTGGTAAAGGCAGGCGGGTTTCAGGGAGGAACACTCCGGGCAGCACTTCCCCGGCAGGTACACCAGCTCCGAGTCCTGAGAAACAAAGGACGTGTTGATTAGGTTTCCTTTCATGCATTAGTGCCGCGTCACGCTTTACATGGTCTCCTGGGAAAAGCACAAGAAGACAATGTGAGAATAAACTTTACTCACTGTAGGCTCATTTTCTTTACCCATCTCCTACTGTTTTTCCTGCTACTACACGTCAACTCTAGAAAGATGTTCCACCATCAGCTGGATGTATCTCCAACAACCTCCTCCTCTGTTCACTGGTTCTGAGCCATGCTGCATTTATTTATTCATCCAGGAGGTTGGACTTTACTCTCAGTCCAAAATACTCAGAAAATTATTTGAAACTTCTCCAAAGTAACATTAAATTTTCCAAAACTACCTGAAAAATGTCTAGAATCACTTTAAACTTCTCCAAAATAACTTAAAAATGACGAGAAACTAGTTCCAAATGATAATATGGTTTAAAGTTGTTATATTCTGCGTTACTTCAGCAGTGGGATTGTTGTTGTTTTTTTTTGCAGGTTTAAAACTTCAACAACCAAATGAAGAGAGAAAAAAAATCTGCCTTTTCTCTTAGAAAAAAAAAAAAAAGACAAAGATTAGACTCCACATTTACGGCGGTCCGTAGCATCAAGGCTGCTAATGAAGCACTAATGTGAAGTCAATGACTGTGACCTTGGTGGTGTTTCTCTACACAAGCCGCCTGAATGTTTCCACCGACGCAGATTCTCAATAACCTCGTTTTCATTTCTCCGCGTGCACGTCTTATTATCTCGCTTTCTGCTGCAGATTCGACCTGCGAAACCTTTTTCTTCTCAAACTTTCGCCCCCCAAAAAGCAACATGTCAGCACCCAGGAATCCCATTTGGTGGCTCACAAATGGGCCTGTGAAGGAGCTAATGGAAGATGTCACAGTCGCTTTGTTCGGCTTCATACACGCGCTGCAGTTAAATTCACAGATTGGCAGCAGGGCCGAGGAGTGGAGGCCGCGGGGTCGCTCTCCTCCATCCCAGCTGATTTAACCACTTAAGATGAAGTGAATGTAAAAGACAAGAAGAAAGTAACGACGTGAGGAGAAGCTCGGCTGCACGACGGCGGCTAGAGGCAGGAAACACGACTCAGCGATGAAAGTACACTGTAAAAAAAGAATTAAATTATCTGATAAAACATTGAAAATCTGACAGCCAGAGTCAAACTAAATCTATGGCAAAGAACAGTGAAATACTGTAAACTGAAAATCACAGCATATTTCTGTACAATAATGGTATTTAAGCAGATTTAAAAAGGGCAAAATAAAAACGCTAGTTGCTACATGTGAAAATGTAATTTGGATGTGAACATTATTTACAATTTTGACCTCTTTTTTTGCAGCTAACATCTAAATCAATACTTTATTTTTGCAATTTTCACATTATTTTACGCTGTTGGCCTGTTTGTTTCTTGTTAACAACTTTTCTTTCTTTTAAATAAATATGCTTAATTTAACAAAACAGGAAAATCTGAAAAGTTATTTAGGATTTTTCAAATTTTAATCGTACATAATCTGTCTTTAAATTAGTGGCAAGTATCTGTAAGATCATTATTTACAGTTTCAAACTTCTTAATGGCCAACAACTAAATTAATTCTTTTGTTTTTCTTGTAATTTTCTTATGTATTGTCAGTGATTTAACAAAACTGGGAAAATCTCTAAAACAACGTGAATTCCAGTTGAAAACGTTCCTGTTTTCCGGTGCTCAGCAGCCGTTCAGGTCTTTTCTTCCAGCAGCAGCAGCTGTGATGTGAAGACGTGAACATCAGCCTGAGCCCAGTCAGGAATGTAGGACGTCGGACGTGGGAGTAGTTTTGGGACAAAACAAAAGGATTTGTTAAGGTTATTAGGCAGCGTTGCCATGGTTACCTTTATTCCCTCTACGTGACCCAGTTTGGGCGTCGACTCGACGCCTCGGCCGGTGTTTCCGACGTCAAGCCGCTTTAATAATATTGCCGTAACGTCCCCGAGCGGGACCAAATAAGCCCTCGTTAATCACCCTGCACGGCCGTAATTACAGCTGCTAAGTGTCATTAGCTGTAAGTAGCAGCGCTGGAGTCGGTCCAGCTCCGAGTCCGACAAGGTCACGCTGCTCAGAGGACCAGCGACGCAATCAAGACCAGGTTTAACGGCGTGTGGGTCGGCAGAACCGAGATCCGTTCACAGCCAGTCAGTTCATGAGTCCTGCTCTGGTAACGAACCGTAACAGATCAGTGAGGGCTCAGAGGGAGTCGCAGGTGTGGCTGGTGTTTGGGTTTTAATTTTTACTATTACATCCATCCATCATCTATACACCGCTTAATCCTCACTAGGGTCATGGGGGGCTATCCCAGCTGACTCAGGGTGAAGGCAGGGGACACCCTGGACAGGTCACCAGTCTATCACAGGGCTACACTTAGAGACAGACAACCAAGCACACTCACATTCACACCTACGGACAATTTACAATCACCAATTAACCTCAGCATGTTTTTGGACTCTGTGGGAGGAAGCCGGAGAACCCAGAGAGAACCCACGCTGCACGGGGAGAACATGGAGACTCCACACAGAAAAGATCCCAGGTGTCCTCACCAGGACGCGAACCGGCGACCTTCTAGCTGTGAGGCGACGGTGCTAACCACCGAGCCACCGTGCAGCTCCATACAACTTCCAGTCAAAAAAAGAAAGAAACTACAACATGCTGGATGTTTGTAAGGTTCAACCATCATGAAGACTTTCCTGCATCAGATCACTGGCAGAGCAACGTAAAAGAACTCAGAGTAAATACTAGACTGTTGTTTGTTTAGACAACAAATGTGGACATTATTTACAGTTTTGGCCTGCTTGCACACATAGATTAATCATATTCTCTGTGATTTTTTTGAAAATTATCTAATAAATATCTGTGAAAAAACAGTTTTGAAATTTACAATTGTTTGAATCTTTAATATAGAGACGTTTTCTTTATATTAATGTGAAATAATGTCATTTTTTGCTGGTTAAAATACTGCAAAAAAAAATAATTTTACAGTCAAATGTTGTAAAAGAATAAATTACTGGTTGTAAAAAGACAATCAACATATATAAATCTATTATTTTATGACTTTACTTGTCATTATCTGTAATTTTACAGAGTTAAGAAAATGTGTAAAACAACAGTTCAAATCTGATTTAACATTTTCCAATCCTGAAATGTGTTTTTTTCTTTAAATAATGTGAAAAAAGATGATTTTGTGCTGATTAAAATACAGCAAAAATAAAATTTTACAGACAAACACTGTAAAAGAATAAATTACTGGTTGTAAAAAGGTTGTTTTTGTGTGACTTTACAGAGAAAACGTGTGATTTATAGTCAGTTATCAATAATAATATACTTTTATTTTTGCAGCAGTGACACGATGTATCTGTGAGAATTAACTTTATTTGAAAATCAGCAGGTGTTTGAAGATCATCTGCAACAAAATCAAGACAAACCAGGTGGACATGTGGAGGTCTCACAGCTCTGGAGGGTTTCCAGATCACCACCAGTGTTGTGAGCAAACCAAGAATCAACATGCAGCTGATGGACTCATCTGATGTTTTGTTGTGTTTTGGCTCAAGCTGAATTCGTCTCTTGCATTTCTTTTGGCTCTAACCTTTGCCTCAGGACCCCCACAGAGGCTCGACTGGCTCGAATAAGTAGGTTTTTATTGTTATTTTTTCCACATCCGTCTGAATAAAGACACAGAAGCTGCTGCCTCTGGCTCTGAGGACTAAATTTAACCAAGTGTGTTGTTGTTGTTCTTTAAAGAGCAGCTCCGGCCCGAGGACATGAAACCAAAAAAGAAGTTCTACCTGCGGGCATTCGACCCGTCCACACTCGGCCCTCTGACAGAGCACCTGGCCGCGGTCGCAGGTGCAGAACTCGCAGCCGGTGCCGTTCCACATGTCGCCGTGGTAACGCACGGCGCCCTGGTACAGGCAGCTTCCCTTGGCGGCGGCGCATTCGTCACAGCACCGACCGGCTCGCCGCACTTTGGTCTGACCCTGCGAAGGAAGCACACGGAAGGAAACTGAGCTGCAGAGACAAAGAGCTTATAAAAATGCTGCTTTTGTGCATTTTTTTTTCTTGTTGTTTTCACCACACACGGAGATAAGACGGCGGAGGAGAGGCTGTGTGTTGCATTATTAAGGGAGCAGTTTGTTCCATCACACCGGCTTTATTTCGCAGATTTACTGACGCTGCAGATGCAACTCTTGCACGGCCCGAGAGTTTGAGATTCTTTCTGTGAAGACGCTTCACGTTATTGCAGCGAAACTTTACAGAAGAAAAGCTCAGCTCAAAGCCTCCCCAAATTCCATTTCTGTTGAATCACAGGGCAGGCAGGTATTAGCTCAGGTTTTCCCCTTTCATATTATTTTATTTCAGAGTGGTGGTTTTTTGGAAGTTCTCAGTCCGCTGGGATCTTCTCTCTGCAGCGCCGGGTTCTGTTTCATCAGTGGAAGGAATTGAGCTTCAGAAAAGTCCTCAACCGTGCAGAAGGATGGGAATATTTGACTTTGATTTTGCGTGAGGTTTAAGAGTGAAAGTGCTGCAAAAAGCTTTTCACCGGTTTCACAGCAATGGCATCAATCCTGACTGGAACCTACAGGTTTAACTTCTGGTCTGGTATATGTGGACAAAGAGCACGCATTCTCCTGTTCTTCATTTACGCTGGCGTCCACTTTGGTGTACTGGGTGTGATCAAAAAGTTCTGGGACTTTACCAATAAAAATCTATCGATCAGTTATATTTCAGCCCTTCTGACTTGTTTCTTTGCCTATTCGTGCTCCTATTAGGACCTTTTGAGGACATTTGCTGCATGGAAAGCTTCCTTAGTCCATTTTTATGGATGTATAACATGCGATGAAGAAGTTCTGCTCCTATAAAAAGCAAAAAATGCACCAGATTAAAGTAGTCTTCTCGTGCAGTGATGCTCTGCTCCCGTTGCTCCTGCAACGCTTATAGCACAGCGTGGAAGTCCTGTCCATATGCATGTCAAGCATCATCTGTTATGACGGCTCAAGCTCCTGAAATGTGCCAGATTTACTTCAAAGTAGTCTCTTGTGCAGTGACGCTCTGCTCCCATTGCTCCTGCAACGCTTGTAATACTCCTCAGTAGCCCTGTATGTTAAGCACCATCTATGATGAGCACTCAGTCTCCTAAAACATGTCTGATTCACGTTAAAGTACTCTCCTCGTGCAGTGATACTCTGCTCCCATTGCTCCTGCAATGCTTCATAATGCTCCCTGGAAGCACCGTCTGTTTTTGGCGCTGAATCTCCTAAAACTGTGATCCGTCAAGCTGGATTTCATTTTTGAGGAGGGAAGACATCTCAGGGAGACAAATCTGCTACAGCGTTTGTGTTGTTGTGGCCAAAGAAGCTTGTGTCCGAGCACACAGCTTGTTGGGGATGTTATCATGCCACGGTTCAGGATGTTCACCTTGAATGTTCTTCCTCCAGTGTGTCTTGACATCACTGTAGAACTCACGATGCCAAACCACGTTAATGTTGAACAACATGACGTGACGCATGACGTGACGCATCTTCTCCAGACTCCTCATTTGTAAAAACGACCATTTCTTCACTGACCTCTCATTTTCCAGTAACGATGCTCCACATGACGACTGAACTATCACGAGTTCTTACTGGTACACAATGTAATGTTTGCTCTCTGCTGAAGTTTGAGCTCCACAGTAAAACTGCAAACGTGAGGCTGCCAGTGGATACAAAAAGTGTGCAACTAAATCTAAGCTGAGTCTAAGCCAAGCTAGGTCTAAGCCAAGCTAAGCCAAGTTTAGGTTAAAATAAGTTTAAGCCAAGTCTAAGCTAAGGCTAAGTCAAGTCAAGCTAAGCAAAGACAACTTTAGGCTAAGATAAGTCTAAGATAAGGCTTGGGCTAAGTCAAGCTAAGCTAAGATAAGCCAAGTTTAGGCTAAGATAAGTCTAAGCCAAGTGTAAGCTAAGTCTAACCTAAAGCTAGGGCTAAGTCAAGCTAAGCTGAGAGAAGTTTAGGCTAAGATAAGTCTAAGACAAGTCTAAGTGAAGCCAAGCTAAGTCTAAGCCAAGCTAAGCTCAAGCTAAGCTAAGGCTTGGGTCAAGTGAAGTCAAGCCTTTACTAATCTGGATGGAAACGTGCAGCATCACAGCAGCTAATAAAACTAAAGAACATCTATAAGTACCGATCCTTCTTATGTGGAGATTCAGATATTTAACAGATTGCTCTGGATGTGGGAAATAACAATAAGGCCAGTATTGTACAGATTGTCCAGTAAGATTGTCCATTGAGCGCTATGAGATGACTTGTTGTTGTAAATATGCGCTATACAAATAAAATTGAATTGAATTGAAATTAAGTTGAATAACAATGACATTGCACGCATTCTTGTGTGTGTAGAGAAGCTGAATGTTTTATAAATGTACAAAATATTCACAATGCACAGGTTTAAAGGTGCTGATGTTGTTCTGGGAGCAGCGCTGGTTGTAATAGCTGGACTATTTGACTGCACCACAAAAAAAAAACAAAGAAAAACAAGCGAAAAACACTTTTAATGTTAAAGAATGTTGGTCTTTGCTCAGACTGTTTTTCATGTAGCTTGTACTGGTATTACTACGTACTCATATGTGCGCAGCCCCTTAACGTTTTGCTGTGGTTTTTTCTTTTTTTTGTTGGACTCCACTAACAAGAGGTCCAGCTCTGGATGGAAGCTGCAGGAGGAAATTTGCATACAATTAAGAATTAAATGTCAGCCGGCGTGGATGTCCGTGTGTGTGTGTGTATTGCTCATGCTGTGGGGACATAAATGTGTTGGAGGCGAAAAGAAAAAAAAAAAAAAATCAACCTTGTAATGGTCATGTTTCAGGTTGGGGGTCAGAGGAAGGTTTAACAGAAGGGAAGGCACTGCCAGACGTTCCTGCATCCATTATGGAGCTTCCACATGGCGCCGAGGTGAGCTCTGGATAAAAAGTGTGTATAAAACTGAATGCATGAATATTTGAGCGTGCGAGAAAACCCACCTTGTCGCAGGCGACGGGCCGACAGGTGTTTGTGTGGCACTTGGACTGGCCTCGGTCGCACACGCATGTGGTGCAGGCGTCCTTCTGCCACTGCTGGCCGTGCTGCAGACACAAACACATTCTGATCACAGTCCCACACTCCAGCCGTTTGTACAGAACTCAGAGCTCATTTGAATCCAGCGAGCGGCTCCTTGTCTTTGAGGGGCTGTGTTAGAGTAAAGGCGGGAAGTGGAGGCGGCGTGAACGGCATGCAAACGCCGGCGACTGGATGTCAACACGATGCTCCTTAAAGCCGCTCAAACAGGAGCAGCAGGAAGAAGAAAGACAACAGGAAGCAGCGGCGAACACACAGCTGCAAAGGAGAGCTGAAACAATCGGGCAGCGTTCAAATGTGCATAAATGCATCAACAATGGTATTTGTCTCTGAAACCCTTTTCCTATTTTACATATCTTAAAGGCTTTCAAAGCAGTGGACAGGTTTACAACATTTAATAAGTGAATTAGTGAATAATTACAGAATAGTTTGATTCAATTTAGCAGTTTTGGGGCTTTATGGTGTTAATCTTACATTTAAAAAGAGGCTTTGAAATGTTCAATCTTACATATAGATTGATGTTTGAAGTGCATTTAGTATAATGTGGCAGATAAATGCATCAAATTAGGCAAAAGCACTACTTATGTGCTGCCCGTTTGGAAGATAAACATAGCTCGGTGGACACTGGCATGTTTTTTTTTGGTATTTTGATTTCAGTTATCCAATTTGTAGGACATGAACGTTGCTCCATGTATTTTACACACCTTACATTTCCATTCTGGTGGCAGAAAGCATCTTGTGGTCCACAACACGTGTTAAGTCAAGTCATAATGGAGCAGCAACTGTCTGAATTAAAGAGTTATTTCCACAAGCTAGCTTCTACACTTTGATGTAGCGTGTGAATTTGGCATCTACAAGCTACATTGCATATACTTTGGCACCAAAACCTACAAGATCACGCTTGAGTCAAAATATATGAGCTTGCACATCAGAAATGGCGGCCATCTTGAAAATTTGTGTTGCTAATGCCAGTTTTAGAAGTTATTTGCCATATTAATAATTTTTTCAATTCCCTATCTTTTGTTTACATGTCACACGTTTTTGTAAAGAAAAAAGGTTCATTAATAACCCGGCTTGTTTTTGACACATGAGCGCTGGTCGGACGTCAATAATCACCACAGAAGTCTTTGTCATGGTGCCCATTGCTAGCTAAACAATGCTATCTGCTTGCCAACATGAACTGGTCTGAGTGACACCTCCTCTGGTCTCTACAGTATTAAACAGTGAGAGGCTCCACCTGGTGGAACAGCCAGGTACTACAGCTGATCTACAATATATATAAAAGCTGTTTTTCTGTGTTTTGATGTCCTACTGGAGCTACTCTGAAAAGCTTGCGACCACCTACGTAACATGAAGGAGCAGCTTGGGTGTAAAAATAAAATGTGTTTGTTAAAGCACTGCAGTCAGTTACATCACATATACATTGGATTGATTTTAATTATCTTCAAAAACACTATTGGATCATTGGCAAAAAAAAAAAAAAAAAGGCCTTCAATTTCTAACCTGTGTGAATTTAGGGTCAAACTTCTGTAGCTGTCAGATTAAATTCTAACTTCCGTCCTCTTTCAGACTAAGCAGCTCGATTAAATATTGACCGAAGCCTGGAGGATGCTAATTATTTCATTTTTTAAGACATCAAAACAGCGTAAAGGTACTTCTGTGGAGCTCTTTGAACATCGCTAACCTCCACAGAAAAGGGTCCTTCAGCGCACGTAGGAGTTAAAACGCGTGTGATTCATAACGATCTATAGCACAGATCCGTTTGAAGATGACGGAAACTCACAGCTGATCCCGCCGAGTTCAAACATTCACACCTGAGCAAACGTAATGATCTAAAGAGGCCAAAAAAAAAAGAAGCTTAATGTGAATAAAGTCTGAATCTTTGAAGATATTCTCGACACGCACGCCTGAAAATGAAAACATTCATACGCAGGTTTTAGACACGGAATAAACCAAAGTCGTTGTTTTCATTTTGACCTTAAAAAAAAAAAAGAAGAAGATAAAAACAATTACCGTTGAGATTATATTTATCAGTGTGGGATCACGAACTCCGTCATTCGTGTGACTTTGGTGAAAGATAACAGTTTGTTTTCATTATCGCTGCTTTACTATTTGACTTTAAAACCCGCTGCACCACCAGTACGTTAGCATCAGATCCTTAAA